>NC_090326.1:25353314-25593770 GCF_035084215.1 Heptranchias perlo
TTAAATGCTCAGTCCTTTTATATTTCTGCTATAAAATAACTCTTGACACTCTCCCTTTTCTGGCTGCGTCAATAATCTGAACAGGTCATGACACGTTACTGAATTACATGGAGTTGTCGATGCCAGGTTGCGTAAGACCTGGGTGGACATTTTTTTTCCTCCAGAGGAAATAAGATGTCATTACATTCCTTTCGACATTCAAATACTGCAAACGACATCTGGAGAAGTATTTTAATCATCTTTATACCTCTCAACAATAAGAGTGCATAAACAATTTGCTCACATCTGTTGTTAAATTTATTAGCTCTTTAATCAAATGTGCAATTTCAGAGTAACACGATCTCATATTGCAAGTTGTAATTACAGTAACAGTCATAAAACGGTACTGTTTTGGTATGCGAGTCACAGGCGCACAGGAGACAGTCCACATTCGAGTGTCAGACTGTGGATGTGGCTGCACTGTGCCAACACCAATTCACTGCAGAACACAGAGTCTTCCCTTTTAACTCCCTGGGTTCAGGCAAGATGTGGGTTCGCCACACTAGCAGCTTATGTGCAACAGATGCAATCGTGGCGTACCAAACATTTTCTCTTTCCAAAAAGTACCGTGCCATCACAAGCTCAGTATAAATAGAATCTATTACTTTTTTTTTGTTTTGTTTCAGATTGCTAACACCAGACTAGGAACAAATATATCCTAATGTTCTGTGCAAAAAGGGAAAAAAAAATATTCACAAAATAAAATCTTTTTACTATTTTGGGTAGGTTTATGTACAAATCCAACCTTTTCACTTGTGTTACCCAAAGCACAAAATGCCAGCAGCAACTGTAGCTTTCATGCTTAGCTTCTGAATTCAAGCTACATTAGTGGTATTGGATTAAAATAGTGCAGTACTTTGAAGATTTTTGAGGTGGAGGAGACTAAGCTTAATGTCAGTCTCCTGCATTTGTTTTAATTTTCGAAACAAAGTACATTAATAGCGTACTGTTAAATTGCCAAATCACTTGGCATAAAGTGTCGTTTCTTCCATTTAAAAATAGTCTCTTCCCCCGCGCACCCCCCCCCCCCCAACAAAAACAATCGACTATATTCAATTTAAAAAACATACTTATTTGCAGCAGAAATAAACCACATCACAACTGAAAGTTAATCGTTAAAAGGCAGATTAGATTCGTCCACATTCAGTCACTCACAGGCTTCATTGACAAATAATTTTTCTGTAATAAACGTCCGATAACAGTGTGGTATACTGCAGTTACGTGTCACCGCTCGTCCTTTGTGCTCCCATCTGCTTGCTCAACAGTCACTCTGCTGCCATTCCCAAATGGCGCTTTCCTATCCAAGTCTTTTTCTACGTAGAACTCTACCCACAACGGGCAGTGGTCGGAGGCAATTCCACCCCAAGACCAACCGTCAGGAATCCAGGGATTGGTGAGGCCTTCCCTAATAACAGCCCAATGACCTGTGTAGCAGGGGAAACAGATTGAAAATATATTTAGGAAGACAGACCACACACAACAAAGGACCCGCAGAGAGAAGGAAAAAGAAGCCTTTTGTTTTTAAACCTCGCATAATAGCACAAGTGATGTGTGTGGCAATATCTTCTTAATATTGAAGCTTAAAAAAAAAATGGACTCTTCGTCATCGGCAGAAACTGAAAAACACAAGTAAAATTGAGCCCTAATAGCTGAAGTTGCTTTTGCACGATTTAGTCTCAAGGCAAGTTACAATAACAGATTATATGGAAGGACATGAGCCGTATGGCCTACTCCTGCTCCTATTTCTTATGTCTAAACCTCACCTTTAAGTCGCTCCTTAAAACCTACCTCTTTGACCAAGCTTTTGGTCACCTGTCCCAATGTCAATTTTTGTCTGATAATGCTCCTGTGAAACGCCTTGGGACGTTTCATTACATTAAAAGGTGTTATATAAATGCAAGTAGTTGTTTTTGGGTGTTATTTTATATGGATAAAATATTGTCAATTTAAATAGTTACTGTCAATTTAAATCAAATCTTGCCAAATATCTCTTTTTATTCCAGTTTACAGAGTGCAGCTAACACCCATCATGAGCCATCACCTCCCCACCCTTTCATTACAGTGGGTGTATCTGAAATCCATCAGCAAAATAATCTTGGCAGGGAGGAGTGGGAGAAAGGAGGATGCTGCTGATGGTTTGAGTTCTCCCAGCAAGGGGAGATGGTGAATAAATAATCATCTGGATTCTTGCTCCCTGTTGGAAAATGGAAGTGGTGTGGATGTCAGGTAAGGTCAGAATCAGGTCTGCCTATGAAACCCCTATGGAACATAGGAACAGAAGCAGGCCATTCAGCCCCTCGAGCCTGCTCCGCCATTCATGGCTGATCTGTACCTCAACTCCATTTACCCGCCTTCGCTCCATATCGCTTGATTCTTTTACCTAAAAAAAAAATCTATTGATCTCAGTCTTGAAAGCTCCAATTATCTTTGCATCCACAGCCTTTTAGAAAAGAGAATACCAGATTTCCACTACCCTTTGTGTGAAAAAGTGCTTCCCGACGTCTTTCCTAAATGATCTAGCTCTAATATTAAGATTATGTCCCCTCGTTTTTGATTCCTCCACCAGAGGAAATAGTTACTCTGTATCTACCCTATCGAATCCTTTTAACATTTTAAACACCTCGATCAGATCACCCCTCAGCCTCCTAGTCTCAAGGGAATACAAGCCAAGTTTATGCAATCTGTCCTCATAATTGTGGTAGAATCGACTAGGATCACGTGAAGAATGGGCTTTCAGGGTGAGGTGGTGGACAGCAGATGGCATCAGCCGAACCTTGTTAGCAGGCCCAGTAAGTAGGGTGGGGCGCGGCAAGTAATACTTCTGAGAATCGTTTTTTGTGCAAAAGTTGCACAAATTTTCTTAAAAAAAAGTTCTAGAAAGAAATTCTTAATTGTTTTGTTTGAAGTAGTGGATAAAGCTATTTTATGAATAGTTTGGCCAGTACTGTGCAAGATATCCAGATATCAACACTGTGCATGAGGAGTGAAGACCAAGTGTAATCCCAAAGTGAAACAGCGGATAAATGGACCAGGGCACACAGATGTAATTCAGTCCCTTATTTTAAAGTCTCACATTCTGTCTGTACTTTTATAAAACGCTTCTATTTTATGTTAATTATTTATATTTATGTAGCAGAACGTTGGGCAATTTGGGAAGTAAAGTTGGTTGGAGCACAGGAGTTTCTCTGCAGCACAGGCTGAGGAGCTTGGCGATGCACAACTATGGTTCTACAGCACTACCTCTGGCAGGAGGGTGTAATTTCAGTGTGACAAGTTTACATAGGTAGTTTACATTCTAAATATGGACTTAGGAATTTATAAATGGGAAAAGTTGATAACACCAAGGTTTCCAGACAGGAAATGCACACAGACACAAGACTCTTCATACAATATAGATTTTCTGGCTGTGCATTTGAGTAAAGGGAAAGATGACTGGAATCACGAGGGGATATAAATATTCCATTCTCATGCAGCATTTGCATGCCAAACAATAGACAGGCTGAATGCATGCTGGACACTGGCCCACATACCAAACGGCACGACATAGCAGCATGTCAGTTGTTCCCTTAACAAACTGGTTGCAAAGGGGCATTCGAACAATTTAATTTAACCCCAAGTATCATACAATTTGCAGAGATTTTACTTCAAAAGTAGTACAAATTGTATGCTTATGTCTGCTAATCTCCCCTCATCAGATCTGGTGCATACCCGAATACGTCTTCTTGAGTGAGCGACTGATCCAGATATTGTCTGTCGACTTTGAGCCCTGAGGGCTCTTAGTGCTAATGTTTGTGAAAGTATTTGCTGGGACACAGTGAAGAAACTTCTCTTTTCGTAGGAGGTCGAAATCATTCGCGTCAGGCGGCAGGTTGAAGTCCCCCAAAATGACGACATGCTTTTCACCTGAAAATGAAATAAATAGGAGGAAAACAAATCATGAACAGTCCAGAAGAAGTCATTAACAGCGGTGTCAAGAGGAGACCAGGCTCATTAATGGTTTAACAATCAGTCACAAGGGAACAGTTTTAATCCAGGGTGGAACCAACATGTATGTGAATTCATACTCTTCATCAGCCCTAAGCTACGCTCTACTGGACTCCAGCTTCAACTCAATATTATTATTTTTTTCTTCACAATAAAAGTTTTAAGGGATACCAACTTTTCCCCGTTACTGGGCTGAAGGGACAAGCTGGTTCTTTAGTCATTCTGACTTGACGGGATGCCATTGTCCTCCCACCATCTCCCCCTCCACCAACAATAAATCTGCACAGATGCCAACAGAGACACAGTGTAGGACAGAATACAAGCGGAGGACTTTTGGACTAGTTGGAGTGAATGAGGGAGGAGGACAAGAGGCCAGCAAGGAGTAGAGGTCCAGAAGGGACAAAGGCATGTTTCAGGATCAGGGGGAGCTGGGGAAGGAGCAGAGGCAGGCAGTGTTGTGGAGGTGGAAGTAAGCGATCTTAGTAATGGACAAGATGTGGGGTTTAAAGCTGAGCTCATGATTACATTTCAAAAGTACTTCATTGGCTGTAAAGCGCTTTGGGGTCGTGAATGCAAGCCTTTTTGTCTTTCTAACCGTCTGTTTCAGTTTAAGGGAGGCGGATGGATTCAGTGCCAAGGAAATGGAGTCCATGGCAGGGGCTAAACACAACAGCTTCAGCCTTCCCGACTGACAAATTAAACACGTCAGGGCAATCTGAATGAACGATGGCTGTTGGCAGCTTGGCGTGTTCTTCAGTGCAGGAGATCTGATTGAGCATAGCACAGACCAATCTGCTCCTAATGTGCATAGTACACTGGGAATTCAGTTGCTGAGCATAAATGTGGCGTGCACAAGTTTGCTGCAGAACAAGTTCAGTTTGTGGGCTGTTTGGCTGCTGTTGGGCAGATTGAATCCAACATATGATTTTTTAAAAAAAAATTTAGATGTTTATTGTTGACAAATGTAATCAAATCCAATGGAACATTGGCATATTTAAGCAGGATGCACTTAGAGCCAATCTTGAAAACAACAAAGCAATGATAGTGTTGGTGAAGTTGAGAAGAAATTCACAAAGACCAACATTGTGACTTTGGGGTTAAACTCCAGTGGGAGAAACTAGAATCTGTGTAAAATATTTCCTTTTCATATTTAAAATATCTGTAAGTAAAATGATTTTTGGCTTGAAAGGTTAAATTATAGATGATCCAAAATATTGGAAAACACACCAAATAACCTGTCAAATATCATTTTTCTGGGACAGCAGGCCATCCAATACCCTCACGAAAAATAATCTCACACCTCCAACCCATGTCCTCCTTCGGGGGACTCATGTACTTCAGTTTTTTCTCCTGCCATACAAATAATGTAAAGTTGGACACAGTTCTGCATTGGAGTGTCAGCCTAGATTTTGCGCTCAGGTCTCTGGAGTGGGGGCTTGAACCCACAACCTTCTGACTCAGGAGGCAAGAGTGCAACCACTGAGCCATGGTTAACACCAACCCACTACACGGAGTGTAACTACAAGTTCCAGGCCTACATTCAGAGATGTTTCTGAACTGTAATCATTTTTGGTGGGATGTGTTAGTTTTGGCTAAGTTTCCTAGGCTGGCATCTGTAAATCTACAAACTTTGACTGCTGAATAAATGGAACAAGAGCAATATTTTCCACCAATGAAGCAGAGTTACATTCAAAGGTGACATGAGGAAAAACTTTTTTTTTAAAAACACAGCGAGTGGTCATGATCTGGAATGCACTGCCAAAGGGGTGATGGAGGCAGATTCGATCATGGCCTTCAAAAGGGAACCGGATAAATACTTGAAAGGAAAAAAATTGTAGGGCTACTGGGATAGGGCGGGGGAGTGGGACTAACTGGATTGCTCTTGCATGGAGCTGGCGCGGACACGATGGGCCGAATGGCCTCCTTGCTTGCTGTAATCTATGATTCTATGAAATAGTAACAGGCCCACAGCAGCCTGGTTCAAGGAAGGATTCCACCATTACTTGCGAATAGCAAAAAAAAAACCCAAAAATACATGGAAGATCATCGAGAATAAATGAAGATTGAGACTGGAGAATCCCAGTGCTGAATACTAAACAAGCTTAAAGAAGCTGAATGTGCTGTTTTAGGCTATACAAGAGTTGGAGAGTATCATAATACCAAGCTGTCAAATTTTCTTGGTGATTTTCCTTTATTTCAGTCAGAACACAAGTATGGAAATCTTCCAATGCTCAATCAAAATAATCTCAAAACTGTGCTACAATCCATCTGAAAAAACTAAGGACAAGGGGGACATAGGCTCTAACTTGTAAAAGACAAAATTTAGGACTGATCTCAGGAAATTTTTCCAGTTCTCAACACCTGGACTGGGTTTCTACATAGGTTAGTAGAGGCAAAATTAGTGGGGGGAGGAGCGGCGTGGGAGAGACACAATTGGCAAAAGAACCAGAGGGGAGATTAGAAATGTTTTTACGCAGCGAGTTATGATGATCTACAGTTTACTGCTTTCAATGGAAGCAGATTCGATGGTAACTTTCAAAAAGGAATTGGATAAATACTTGAAAAGGAAACATTTGCAGGGCTATGGGGAAAGAGTAGGGGAATGGGTCTAATTGGATAGCTCTTCCAAAGAGCCGGCACAGGCACGATGGGCCAAATGGCCTCCTTCTGTGCTGAGATATTCTGCAGGAGAAGGGAAAGCTGTAGGGTCTTTGAGGATGGATGAGCTAAATGGCCTTTATGTGTATCTATCTTGTGAATGAAGAAGTAACCAGTAATTAAACTGCAGTTATAAAGAATGTCTCAAAGTGCTGCCTTAAGGGACCGATGTTGACCCTCAGTGACTGAATATTTGCTCACCTTAACTTGAAAGGAGTGCTACAGTTATCATGATTTGAGAATTAAAAGATAGAATTTTTGTACCCAATTTTTGACAGCCATATTTATGACATAAATGATTTCAATTTTAGATAGTGGCCAATGCAGGGCACAGCAGCTTTGTACATCTCTAAATAACCCCTGCAAACATTGCTTTTAAAACAGTAAGCTCAGCGCAATTACCGTGGGTGATTTACTGCCATAATACTCCAAGGTTAATGCAGCAGTAACGGGCAGTTCAAGTTAACTAAAAATCTTAACCCCGTATTGGCTGACAAATTTGTTGTTCTGATTCCCCCCTGTGACCAAATAGGATGCCAATGCATGAAGAGTAGTCAGTAGAGAGAAGTACAGGAGGGTGGTTGGGAATCGATGGTGACCAAAGCCAGCACCATGTCTCAACGTTCTCAGGATAGATGGGGAAGGAGTTGTACAGTCCCAACTTGCTGCTGCACCACGGCCCTCATTCCTCGTGAGAAATTATTCCGACAGAAATTACGCACAGAAGGTATTAATTCTTTTGCTACGAGGGCTGTGCTGTGCTGTGCTTTACCTTTCAAGGTTTCCTGCAGAGTGTCTGTAAACAGTGAGACTTTATGGCCATCGGCGTGAGTTTTCTCTCCCGCAGGAACTGCTACTTTCAGATGGATATTTACCAGGGTAACATTGATTGTTCCAACCTGCAGAGAAACACACACAAGTAACAGCCTCGGAACTGGACCACCTACAAGGAAGCACTGAACGAGTAGGTTTACCAACCCTCCTGGAGTCTCCAGGAATTAGAGATTAATCCCCAGGGCACTGCTGCGAGCAATCCGGGAGAAAAATCAAAGGGGCATTTAAAAACAAATTGTGTGTTTTTTCCATTTACCTTGAACACTTTTGTTCAATAGTTATAGAAATATTGGAGATGGGGAAAAGGGCTGTTTGATTGGGCGGGGAAAATGGCAGCGGAACCTGCAGGATTACATCCAGAGTTGGCAACCCTATGAAGGGCCGGACGAAAACAAATGCTGAAAATGGGTCATCTCTATAAACATTTCTGTATAAGGAGATTATAGCAAGACAAATCCAATGCGTAATACCAAAAGAATTTACTGCAATTTGCAAAATAAATTTATATTCAAGCACACAAAACCACAAAAAAATAAACTTTATGTGGACTCGCATTTTCCTTCTGCCCATGACTTTCAATTAAAAAGCCATGGCTCAGTGGTAAATGTCCGTACTTTTTCTCCCCCAAATCCTGTAAAGCTATTAAATTAGGATCAAAACGGTTCCACTCACTACAAGCCGTTACAAGAGAAACTTTACCTATTCAGTAATCAGTTGATCATAAGTTACTACTGGCAAGGGGGGCAGGGTGGAAATCATCCCATGGTCGGGCTTACTACCACAGCATTGCCAATTTTTCAGGCAATGGCAAGTACAGATTGGAAGCCATTTTTTCCTCCCACCCAACTCCCCACCTCAGTTTCCCCAGTGGCCCTGACGCCACAAACAAATGGCCACTCCGAGTGAGCGAGCCAAGGTGGCTAGTGTTAGCAGTCTATTGGGCGATGGAATCTGGGACTTCATCGTGTGTGGCACAGACCAAAAGCAGGCAGTGCATTTACTTACCATGCCAATTGGAGAACCATCGGATACATAGAATCTTACAGCACAGAAACAGGCCATTCAGCCCAAATGGTCTATGCCGGTGTTGATGCTCCACACAAACATCCTCCCACCCTACTTCCTCTAACCCTACCAGCATATCCTTCCATTCTTTTCTCCTTCATGTACTTATCTAGTTTCCCCTTAAATGCATTTCTGCTATTTGCCTCAACTACTCCATGTGGTAGCGAGTTCCACATTCGAACCACTCTCTGGGTAAATAATTTTATCCTGAATTCCTTATTGGATTTATTAGTGACTATCTTATATTTATGACTAGTTCTGGTCTCCCCCACAAGTGGAAACATTTTCTCCAAGTCTACCCTATCAAACTTTTTCATAATTTTAAAGGCCTCCATCAGGTCGCCTCTCCGCCTTCTTTTTTTCTAGAGAAAAGAGCCCCAGCCTGTTCATTCTTTCCTGATAGGTCTAACCTCTCAGTTCTGGTATCATCCTTGACTATCCCTTTTGTAACATGGAAACCAGAACGGTGTACAGAATACAATTTTCCCATTTTAAAGCTGCCCCCCAACCGCTCCGCATTTCAATGTCTACAGCCCTCTATTGGGTTTATATGGGACACTGTCACGTAGTTCTCTGTAGCATCGAAGTCTTAGCTCTTCCCAGTACGTTCATAACACAACCCTTATTCATACCAGATTCCTACGGTCTCTCCTTGATTTACTATATACCTAGTATATTTCTTATTTCTTCTCACGGATGGCCAATGAGATAATGTCGCCGTTATACCAAGCCTGACCTTGCAGAGCCACCACAACCACTGCACAATCAATCCTCAATATATGGACATGCATTCCACATCAACAAAAGCCCACCATAGCCATTCCACCTGGCACACCGACACTCGCACCCTCCTCCACCAATACAACCACACGGACTGCAGCGGCTCAAGGCGGTGGCTCACCACCACCTTCTCAAGGGCAATTAGGGATGGGCAATAAATGCTGGCCTCGCCAGCCCACATCCAATGAACAAATAAAAAAAACTCTAATCATTCCAAGGGGAAAATTTTCTTTTAAAACAGATTTCATTTTATGGGACACGTTTTTTTGGCACCAAATAGGAGTGGACATCAATTACCACTTATCCTGGGGGAGAGTGTGTAAGCATAGGTATACCAGATAGAATAGCCTCAGCAAGCTCTTGTCAATTTAAAATATATATCCACATATTGAAGACTGATTCTTCAGTGGTTGCAATAGCCATATTAGATCAGGCCCGGAATGTAGCAAACATTATCTCATTAACCGTCCATGAGAAGAGATAAGAAATATAGTAGGTATATAGTAAATCAGTCAAGGTCAGTAGGGAGTAATCTGGTTGGGGTAATTTTCGGATTTGGGACTGCCGACAGGGAGCCTCATCTGCCAGCAGCACACATCGGAAATTCGGGTGTGCAGCGCACGATTTTACAGCTGTTAATTACAAGAGTCAGAATATTAAGCACAGTAAATACCCAGATTGCAGACACGTGCTTTTTTTTTATTCGTTCACGGGATGTGGGCGTCGCTGGCGAGGCCAGCATTTGTTGCCCATCCCTAATTGCCCTTGAGAAGGTGGTGGTGAGCCGCCGCCTTGAACCGCTGCAGTCCGTGTGGTGACGGTTCTCCCACAGTGCTGTTAGGAAGGGAGTTCCAGGATTTTGACCCAGCGACAATGAAGGAACGGTGACATATTTCCAAGTCGGGATGGTGTGTGACTTGGAGGGGAACGTGCAGGTGGTGGTGTTCCCATGTGCCTGCTGCTCTTGTCCTTCTAGGTGGTAGAGGTCGCGGGTTTGGGAGGTGCTGTCGAAGAAGCCTTGGTGAGTTGCTGCAGTGCATCCTGTGGATGGTACACACTGCAGCCACAGTGCGCCGGTGGTGAAGGGAGTGAATGTTTAGGGTGGTGGATGGGGTGCCAATCAAGCGGGCTGCTTTATCTTGGATGGTGTCGAGCTTCTTGAGTGTTGTTGGAGCTGCACTCATCCAGGCAAGTGGAGAGCATTCCATCACACTCCTGACTTGTGCCTTGTAGATGGTGGAAAGGCTTTGGGGAGTCAGGAAGTGAGTCACTCGGCGCAGAATACCCAGCCTCTGACCTGCTCTCGTAGCCACAGTATTTATGTGGCTGGTCCAGTTAAGTTTCTGGTCAATGGTGACCCCCAGGATGTTGATGGTGGGGGATTCGGTATTGGTAATGCCGTTGAATGTCAAGGGGAGGTGGTTAGACACTCTCTTGTTGGAGATGGTCATTGCCTGGCACTTATCTGGCGCGAATGTTACTTGCCACTTATGAGCCCAAGCCTGGATGTTGTCCAGGTCTTGCTGCATGCGGGCTCGGACCGCTTCATTATTTGAGGGGTTGCGAATGGATGTGGCAGGACTGCAGTGCTTTGATCTGATCCGTTGGTTGTGGAATCGCTTAGCTCTGTCTATAGCATGTTGCTTCCGCTGTTTAGCATGCATGTAGTCCTGAGTTGCAGCTTCACCAGGTTGGCACCTCATTTTTAGGTACGCCTGGTGCTGCTCCTGGCATGCTCTTCTACACTCCTGATTGAACCAGGGTTGATCCCCTGGCTTGTTGGTAATGGTAGAGTGAGGAATATGCTGGGCCATGAGGTTACAGATTGTGCTGGAATACAATTCTGCTGCTGCTGATGGCCCACAGCACCTCATGGATGCCCAGTTTTGAGCTGCTAGATCTGTTCTGAATCTATCCCATTTAGCACGGTGGTAGTGCCACACAACACGTTGGATGGTGTCCTCAGTGCGAAGACGGGACTTCATCTCCACGAGGACTGTGCGGTGGTCACTCCTACCAATACTGTCATGGACAGATGCATTTGCGACAGGTAGATTGGTGAGGACTAAGTCAAGTAAGTTTTTCCCTCGTGTTGGTTCGCTCACCACCTGCCGCAGGCCCAGTCTGGCAGCTATGTCCTTCAGGACTCGGCCAGCTCGGTCAGTTGTGGTGCTACCGAGCCACTCTTGGTGATGGACATTGAAGTCCCCCACCCAGAGTACATTTTGTGCCCTTGCTACCCTCAGTGCTTCCTCCAAGTGGTGCTCAACATGGAGGAGGACTGATTCATCAGCTGAGGGAGGACGGTAGGTGGTAATCAGCAGGAGGTTTCCTTGCCCATGTATGACCTGATGCCATAAGATTTCATGGGGTCCAGAGTCAATGTTGAGGACTCCCAGGGCCACTCCCTCCTGAATGTATATCACTGTCCCGCCACCTCTGGTGGGTCTGTCCTGCCGGTGGGACAGGACATACCCAGGGATGGTGATGGAAGAGTCTGGGACGTTGGCTGAAAGGTATGATTCTGAGAGTGTGGCTATGTCAGGCTGTTGCTTGACTAGTCTGTGGGACAGCTCTCCCAATTTTGGCACAAGTCCCCAGATGTTAGTAAGGAGGACCTTGCAGGGTTGACTGGGTTTGGTGTTTTGCCGTTGTCGTGTCCGGTGCCTAGTGGTCCGATGCCAGGTGGTCCGTCTGGTTTTATTCTTATTATGACTTTTCGTAGCGAGATTTTACAACTGAGTGGCTTGCTAGGTCATTTCAGAGGGCAATTAAGAATCAACCACATTGCTGCCAGGTAACAGGGTTCCACCCTCCCCCGCAGGCACTGCTAAGTCAGAAAAGTACCCAAAATATTCTCTACATGAACTATCTGCCATTCTATTTCATGTGGGCACTCGGTGGAGGAGGAGATTATCGGGTGAAACCCATACTGCTCACATGTGGACTTTCTACCCTGCCCCTAATTGTTCAAGAGGTCAATATAATCAATAAGAGCTCCACTGGAGCAGGGATGTTGAACAGGCAAGGAGGAAGCATTCACCTTGAAACGAGCAAGATAAGGCTTGGAGACACAGGGTTTCCCATTCCCGTTGGTTTGTGTGTTCTCCAGAAGGATGGCAGTTTTCATTTCTACTCCGGCATTGCTGTCCCAAAGGTAACCAGCATACTCTGCTCTCTAAGAAGAAACAAAACTGGAGTTCAAAGACTGAGAAATTTGCACATCTCATGAGACAAATATCAGTGTACATCTAATTTAAAAGCTTTTCTGCCCCCCCCCCCCCCACTCTGTTCTCTGAACTCATGCTGAGTGCAGTTCTACAGGCCTCTTCCATTGCCTCACCCAAGTGAGGCAATGTTTGCATCTGGAATGAGTGAACGAAAAAAACTTGTATTTATATAGCGCCTTTCATGACCTCAGGATGTCCCAAACTGCCTTATAGCCAATAAAGCACTTTTGAAGTGTAGTCACTGTTGTAATGTAGGAAACGCAGCAGCCGATTTGCGCACAGAAAGGTCCCACAAAGAGTAATGTGATAATAACCATGTAATCGTTTTAGTGATGTTGGTTAAACGATGAATGTTGGCCAGGACACAGAATAATTCCCCTGCTTTTCTTTGAAATAGTGCCATGAGATCTTTTACATCCACCTGAGAAGCCAAACAAGGTCTCATGTCAATGCTTCACAGCGAAGTTAGATCTTGCCCTTTACCCAAAAACCCTATGTGTGCAGCGTTTACCGGATAGCTATCAGGAGCAGAAAACCTGTCTCTTTTTTCTTCTTCTCTCTGCCCTAGACCTGATGGCCGACATCCTAGGGTTTTAGAAGATAGTGGATGCATTGATATTGATTTTCCAGAATTCCCTAGATTCTAGAACTATCTCCGTGGATTGGAAGGTAACAAATGTAACCTCGCTATTCAAGAAAGGAGGGAGAGAGAAAGCAAGGAACTACAGGCCAGTTAGCCTGACATCAGTAGTAGGGAAAATGCTAGAATCTACTTTTAGGGTTGTTGTAACAGGGCACTTAGAAAATCATAATATAATTAGGCAGAGTCAACACAGTTTTATGAAAGGGAAATTGTGTCTGAAATCTGTTAGTTTTTTTTGAGGGTGTAACTAGCAGGGTAGATAAAGGGGAACTAGTGCATGTAGTATATTTGGATTTTCAAAAGGCATTTGATAAGGTGCCACAAAGAAGGTTGTTACACAAGATAAGGGCTCATGGCATTGGGGTGATATATTAGCGAGGATAGAGAATTGGTTAACGGACAGAAAACAGTAGGAATAAATAGGTCATTTTTGGGTTGGCAGGTTGTAACCAGAGGGGTGCCGCAAAGATCAGTGTTTGGGCCTCAGCTGTTTACAATCTATATCAATGACTTAGAAGAGGGGAGAGAATATAACGTATCCAAGTTTGCTGATGATACAAAGCGAGGTGGGAAAGTAAGCTGTGAGGAGGACGCAAAGAGACTGCAAAGGGATATAGACAGGTTAAGCGAGTGGGCGAAAAGGTGGCAGATGGAGTATAATGTGGGGAAATGTGAAATTATCCACTTTGGTAGGAAGAATAGAAAAGCAGAATATTTTTTAAAAGGTGAGACACTAAGAAGTGTTGGCAGTCAGAGGGATTTGGGTGCCCTTGTACTCAAATCAAAGTTACCATGCAAGTACAGCAAGCAATTAGAAAGGCAATTGCTATGATAGCCTTTGTCGCAAGGGGGTTGGAGTATAAGAGTAAGGAGATCTTGCTGCAATTATATAGGGTTCTGGTGAGACCACACCAGGAGTACTATGTACAGTTTTGGTCCCCTTACCTAAGGAAGGATATACTTGTCTTAAAGGGGGTGCAACGAAGTTTCACTAGATTGATTCCTGAATGAGAGGGTTGTCCTATGAGGAGAGATTGAGTAGAATGGGCCTATGCTCTCTGAAGTTTAGAAGAATGAGAGGTGATCTCATTGAAACAAGATTATTAGGGGGCTTGACAGTGCAGATGCTGAGAGATTGTTTCCCCTGGCTGGAGAGTCTAGAACTAGGGGGTCATAGTCTCAAGGTAAGGGGTCATACATTTAGGACTGAGAGGAGGAAAAATTTCTTCACACGGAGGGTTGTGAATCTTTGGCATTCTCTACCCCAGAGTGCTGTGATTCAATCGTTGAGTATATTGAAGGCTGAGATCGATAGGGAATTAAGGGATATGAGGATAGGGCGGAAAAGTGGAGTGGAGGTAGAAGATCAGCCATTATCTTATTGAATGGCGGAGCAGGCTCACGGATCCGCATGGCCCGCCCCTGCTCCTATTTCTTATGTTCTGATATGTCGCAACCCCTGCTATCTCCCTGTCCAAGGTCAGCAAACTCAGTGCTCAGGGATTGAGCCAGAACCTTCTGAAATGTACTACCAAGCAGGGCAGTCGATTTACCCACATGTATTTTGAAACAACCAACCACTGGCGCACAGTGGCTGCAGTGTGTACTACCTACAGGATGCATTGCTGCAAGTTGCCAAGGTTTTTTCGACAGCACCTCTTAAACTTGCAAACCTCCACCACCTAGGAGGACAATGATATCAGATGCATGGGGACATCATCCCCTGCAAGCTCTCCTCCAAGTCACACACCATCCTGACTTGGACACATATTGCAGTTCGTTCATCGTCGCTGGTTAAAATCTTGGAACTCCCTACCTAACAGCATTGTGGGAGTACCTTCACCAAACGGACCTTGTTTCAGCTCACCACCACCGTCTCAAGGATAACTAGGGATGGGCAATAAATTTTTTTTTATTCATTCATGGGATGTGGGCATCGCTGGCAAGGTCAGCATTTATTGCCCATCCCTAATTGCCCTTGAGAAGGTGGTGGTGAGCCGCCTTCTTGAACCGCTGCAGTCCGTGTGGTGATGGTTCTCCCACAGTGCTGTTAGGTCAGGAGTTCCTGGATTTTGACCAAGCGACGATGAAGGAACGGCGATATATTTCCAAGTCGGGATGGTGTGTGACTTGGAGGGGAACGTGCAGGTGGTGTTGTTCCCATGTACCTGCTGCCCTTGTTCTTCTAGGTGGTAGAGGTCGCGGGTTTGGGAGGTGCTGTCGAAGAAGCCTTGGCGAGTTGCTGCAGTGCATCCTGTGGATGGTACACACTGCAGCCACGGTGCGCCGGTGGTGAAGGGAGTGAACGTTTAGGGTGGTGGGTGGGGTGCCAATCAAGCGGATTGCTTTGTCCTGGATGGTGTCGAGCTTCTTGAGTGTTGTTGGAGCTGCACTCATCCAGGCAAGTGGAGAGTATTCCATCACACTCCTGACTTGTGCTTTGTAGATGGTGGAAAGGCTTTGGGGAGTCAGGACGTGAGTCACTCGCCGCAGAATACCCAGCCTCTTACCTGCTCTAGTAGCCACAGTATGTGTGTGGCTGGTCCAGTTAAGTTTCTGGTCAATGGTGACCCCCAGGATGTTGATTGTGGGGGATTCGGCGATGGTAATGTCAAGGGGAGGTGGTTAGACTCAATCTTGTTGGAAATGGTCATTGCCTGGCACTTGTCTGGTGCAAATGTTACTTGCCACTTATCAGCCCAAGCCTGGATGTTGTCCAGGTCTTGCTGCATGCGGGCTCAGACTGCTTCATTATTTGAGGGGTTGCGAATGGAACTGAACACTGTGCAATCATCAGTGAACATCCCCATTTCTGACCTTATGATGGAGGGAAGGTCATTGATGAAGCAGCTGAAGATGGATGGGCCTAGGACACTGCCCTGAGGAACTCCTGCAGCAATGTCCTGGGGCTGAGATGATTGGCCTCCAACAACCACTACCTAGCACAAAGGAAGATGGTAGAGTCCAGCCACGGGAGAGTTTTCCACCTGATTCCCATGGACTTCAATTTTACTCGGGCTCCTTGGTGCCACACTCGGTCAAATGCTGCCTTGCTGTCAAGGGCAATTACTCTCACCTCTGGAATTCAGCTCTTTTGTCCATGTTTGGACCAAGGCTGTAATGAGGTCTGGAGCCGAGTGGCCCTGGCGGAACCCAAACTGAGCATCGGTGAGCAGGTTATTGGTGAGTAAGTGCCGCATGATAGCACTGTCGATGACACCTTCCATCACTTTGCGGATGATCGAGAGTAGACTGATGGGGCGGTATTTGGCCAGATTGGATTCGTCCGGCTTTTTGTGGACATAACTGGGCAATTTTCCACATTGTCGGGTAGATGCCAGCATTTAGCCAAACTGTTTCAGTACAGTTACGAGGCGCGGCTCGTTCTGGAGCACAAGTCATCAGCATTATAGCTGGGATATTGTCGGGGCCCATAGCCTTTGTTGGTCTGCCTTGCCAATGATGCCCATATCCAGAGAATGAATTTTTAAGAAAAAAAAGTCTCTGAAGGATATGCTTCAATTAACAGCTAAGTAATGCCCCAGGCTAGAACGTACTACTACAGCATGCAGCACACTCCCATCATTCTCCAGATGTTGGACAAAGTTCTGGTAACTGGAACCAATCAAATACAGACAGTTATGATTTACTGGCAGTGAAAGCGCAGAAATGTTCCCGGCCAGGGTTACTGTAAGCATCATTAAATTATAATAGTAACTGCCAAATGAAAGAAGTTACCACTGCAGGGTACAAGCAATGAAATGTGTATTACTGCATATTCCCTGCTGTGACCATTGAGGGATAGATAAGCTATTCAAAACATTCACACAACATCCCACCAGCAGGACTTGAGGTCAACAGCACTGCGGCTTCCCTAAACACAACAAGACAAAGCAGATCTCGGCCTAGTGAGCAGCAAGAGCTTACCACCCAGCAGAAAGATTGAAAGCAGCTGTCATCCCCAGACATGTGCGGAGCTGGTTGGATTCCAACCAGGCAATGGTAGGGAAGGCACAATCGGCTACTAGACTTGGTTGTGAAGAGCCTGCCAACACTCAACAATCCAGGCTGACATATGAAGGAAGGATGAACACTCAGGCAAGGTAGCAAAGTACGGTTAGTGGCTTTGGACTGATAACTCAGCAAGTCTAATCACATTCTGCCTTAGAGAGGGTGCAGGGGAGATTTACTAGAATGGCATCAGTGATGAGGGACTTGAGTTATGCGGAGAGACTGGAGAAGCTGGGGTTGTTCTCCTTAGAACAAAGAAAGTTAAGGGGAGATTTGAGAGGTGTTCAAAATCATGAACAGTTTTGATAGAGTAAATAAGGAACTGTTTCCAGTGGCAGAAGGGTCGGTAACCAGAGGACACAGATTTAAGGTGATTGGCAAAAGAAACAGAGGCGAGATGAGGAAACATTTTTTTCATGCAGCGAGTTGTTAGGGTCTGGAATACACTGCCTGAAAGGATGGTGGAAGTAGATTCAATAGTAACTTTCAAAGGGGAATTAGATAAATACTTGAAGGGATAAAATTTACAGGGCTATGGGGAAAGAGCAGGGGTGTGGGACTAATTGGATAGCTCTTTCAAAGAGCAGACACAGGCACGATGGGCCGAACGGCCTCCTTCCATGCTGTACCATACCATGATACTACTACTCTGATGCACACACAAAAAGAGATTCTCCAATAATATAATGAAAGAGAACTCGACTGCTCTCTGGCAGGAAATATGCAGCAAACACAATGACAGCACTGAGGATGTTATTTTTTTTAAAAAGAAAAATCAATCATTTCTTGCTGGCTGTGTCTGATTTTGGGGAGGATCCTGGAATTTACAAGTAGCTGCCAATCTGTAGCAAAACTTCACCAGCAACAGCACAATCCCCCCTAATTGATCTTATGATTTGCCCACTAGCAATTTGCCTATAATTGCCTTCATGAGGGGAGGGGAGAAAGCTGGAGGTAATGTTTTCTAAAAAAAAGAGCAACTGCAGGTGTCCATTCTTTATAAATGAAATAACGCTAGCCAATTGATCGTGGCATTATCTCATTGCTGTTTGTGGGACCTTGCTGTGTGCAAATTGGTTGCTGCGTTTCTCTACATTACAGCAGTGACTACACTTCAAAAAAATACTTCACTGGCTGTAAAGCACTTTGGGATGTCCTGAGATTGTGAAGAGCTTTAACTATATAAAAGCAAGTCTTTCTTTTCCTTTCTCTATTCACAGTAGATCAGAGAAATCTTTCACTCCTTGATTAGGAATGTGATCCATGTAATGCACAATGTATTATTGGGTTGCTAAGGTGGAGCCAAGTATCACTGGTGCACATCTCTATGTCCATAAGATCAGGCACCTCCTGAAGACAATTACAGTACCACACTGGTGCATCTGCCTAGAATACGTGCTCAGGTCTCTGAACCCACGGCCTCTGACTCAGAGGCACAACTTCTACCACTGAACCATGGCTGATCTCTAAAATGCAGACGCAAGAATTAATAAAGCGGGGAAAAAAATGACAAAAATGTGACATAGGGTTTAGTGGACAGGAAGCTACATGCAGACACAAGATTTAAAAAAATTATAGATATAGGTAGATGTAAACTTAATGAATCTTCATAAGGTTACAGAGTTTTATTAAAACTCAACTTAAAATTACCTAGTGTACAAAATGAATGAGGGAATTTATCCCCTATCCCAGTTAGTATCACCTCATTCTAGATTAGCTGCAACAATAAACACAACACAGTGGATCATTTGCAGTGTCGGTGATTCAAGTATTGCATCTGTTGTTGTTCAAAAGGCTACATAAGGGGGGCCAGACTGCATATAGGCAAAAGCACAGTCTGTTCAATCTCCCTATCCGCAAAATGTTGGCCCTGATGGGTCAGCAACAGTACTACATTGCTTCTACTAATGTGCCAGAGTTAAGGACATCTCCTCACGGCTGGAAAAGAACTTGGAGCACGAGGGGGAGGATCCAGCTGTCGTGGTCTATGTAGGAACCAACGACATAGGCAGAACTAAGAATGGGGTTCTGCTGAGACAGTTTGAGGAGCTAGGGTCTAAATTAATAGGCAGAACCTGTAAAGGTAATAACCTCCGGATTACTACCTGAGCCACGTGCAAATTGGTACAGGGACAAACAGATCAGAGAATTAAATGCGTGGCTCAAAGTGTGGTGTGTGAGACAGGGGTTTCGACTCATGGGACACTGGCACTAGTACTGGGGAAAGAGGCAGCTGTTCGGACAGGACGGGGTTCTATCCACTTAAACTGGGATGGGACTAGCGTCCTGGTGAACCGAATAACTGGGGCTGTAGATAGGGCTTTAAACTAAAAAAGTGTGTGTGGGTGGGTGGGGGGTGGGGGGAGGTTGGGGTAAAGAGGGGTCAGATGAGTGGAAATTTAGAAATCTAATGAGAAAAGTAATAAGACAACAGTGTAATGACTTGGGTAAAGATAAGCAGAGTGTGGCAGGAAGGGACAGAGAGTTTACCAATAATAGTACAACAAATAAGTTCAAAGCAGGAAAAAAATGGTAAAAAGTCAATATTAAAGGCTTTTTATCTGAATGCATGGAGGATTCTTAACAAGATAGATGAATTAATTGCACAAATAGAGATATATGGGTTTGATATAATAGCCATTACAGAGACATGATTGCAAAATGACCAAGGTTGGGAACTAAATATTCAAGGGTGCATGACATTTAGAAAAGACATGCAGAATGGAAAAAGAGGGGATGCAGCCCTAATAATAAAGGATGACATAGGGACAGTGGTGAGAAAGAATCTTGGCTCAGAAGATCAGGAAGTAGAATCAATATGGGTGGAAATTAGAAATAACAATGGACAGAAAACACTGATGGGAGTAGTTTATAGGCCCCCTAATAGTAGCAATACCGTTGGACAGAGTATTAATCATGAAATAATAGGAGCATGCAGTCATCATGGGGGACTTTAATCTGCATATAGACTGGGCAAATCAAATTGGTAAAAGTAGTTTGAAAGACAAGTTCATGGAATGTATTCGAGATGGGTTCCCAGAGCAATACATCATGGAACCAAACAGGAAACAAGCTATTTTAGATCTTGTATTATGTAATGAGATAGGGTTAATTAGTAATCTCAGTAAGAGAACCTCTGGGAAAGAGTGATCATAATTTGATAGAATTTCACATTGAGCTTGAAAGTAACATACTTAAGTCAAAAACTAGAGTCCTAAAATTAAATAAAGCCAATTACACAGGTATGAGGGGCGAATTTTCAAAAGGTAGATTGGGAAACTAAATTAAAGGGTTTGACAGTTGAAAAGCAATGGCAAACATTTTTTAAAATTTCAATATTCTCAACAAATATACATTCCATTGAGAAATAAAAACTCCACAGGAAAAGTGATCCACCCGTGGCTAACTAAAGAAGTTAAGGAGACTGTTAGATTGAAAGAAGGGGCGTATAATGTTGCCTAGAAGAGTAATAAGCCCACGGATTGGGAAAGTTTTAGAAACCAAAGGATGACCAAAAAATTGTTTAAAAAGGAGAAAATAGAATATGAAAGTAAACTAGCAAGAAATATAAAAACTATGTAAAAAGGAAGAGAGTAGCAAAAGTAAACGTTGGTCCCCTAGAGGCTGAGACAGGAGAAATTATAATGGGGAAATCAGTTCAACAAATATTTTGTATCTGTCTTCACAGTGGAAGACACAAAAAGCATACCAAAAATAGTGGGGAACCAAGGGGCTAATGAGAGTGAGGAACTTAAAACAATTAATATCACTAGAGAAAAAGTACTGGACAAACTAATAGGACTGAAAGCCGACAAATCCCCCGGACCTGATGGGCTACATCCTAGGGTTCTAAAAGAGGTGGCTGCAGAGATAGTGGACGCATTGGTTTTGATCTTCCAAAATTCCTTAGATTCTAGAATGGTCCTAGTGGATTGGAAGGTAGCAAATGTAACCCCGCTATTCAAGAAGGGAGGGAGAGAGAAAACAGGGAACTACAGGCCAGTTAGCCTGACATCGGTCGTCGGGAAAATGCTGGAATTTATTATTAAGGAAGTGGTATCAGGGCACTTAGAAAATCATAATATAGTTAGTCAGAGTCAAAATGGTTTTATGAAAGGGAAATCATGTTTGACAAATCTACTAGAGTTTTTTGAGGATGTAATTAGCAGGGTAGATAAAGGGGAACCAGTGGATGTAGTACATTTGGATTTTCAAAAGGCTTTCAATAAAGGTGCCACATAAAAGGTTGTTACACAAGATAAGGGCTCATGGGGTTGGGGGTAATATATTAGCATGGTTAGAGGATTGGTTAACGGACAGAAAACAAATAGTAGGAACAAACGGGTCATTCTCAGATTGGCAGTCAATAACTAGTGGGGTACCGCAAGGAATGGTGCTTGGGCCTCAGCTATTTACAATCTATATTAATGACTTAGGTGAAGGGATCAAGTGTAAGGTATCCAAGTTTGCTGATGATACAAAGCTAGGTGGGAAAGTAAGCTGTGAGGAGGACACAGAGTCTGCAAAGGGAGATGGTCAGGTTAAGTGAGTGGGCGAGAAGGTGGCAGATGGAGTATAATGTGGGGAAATGTGAGGTTATTCACTTTGATAGGAAGAATAGAAAAACAGAATATTTTTTAAATGATGAGAAACTAATAATTGTTGGTGTTCAGAGAGACTTGGGTGTCCTTGTATAAGAAACACAAGGAGTTAATATGCAGGTACAGCAGGCAATTAGGAAAGCAAATGGCATGTTGGCTTTTATTGCAAGGGGCTTGGAGTACAAGAGTAGGTAAGTCTTACTACTGTTGTACAGGGCTTTAGTGAGACCTCACCTAGAATACCACCTAGTTTTGTTCTCCTTATTTAAGCAAGGATATACTTGTCTTAAAGGCAGTACAACAAAAGGTTCACTAGATTAATTCCTGGGAAGAGAGTGTTGTCCTGTGAAGAGAGGTTGAGTAGAATGGGCCTATACTCTGGCGTTTCGAAGAATGAGAGATGATCTCATTGAAACATAAGATTATGAGGGGGCTTGACAGGGTAGATGCTGAGAGATTGTTTCCCCCTGGCTAATGACTCTAGAACTAGGGGACAAAGTTGCAGATAAGGGGTCGGCCATTCAAGACTGAGATGAGGAGGAATTTCTTTACTGAGGGTTGTGAATCTTTGGAATTCCCTACCCCAGAGGACTGTGGATGCTGAGTATATTCAAGGCTGAGATGGACACTAAGAGAATCAAGGGATATGTGGATCGGACGGGAAAGTGGAGTCGAGGTCGAAGATCAGCCGTGATCTTACTGAATGGCAAAGCAGGGCTGAGGGGCCATTTGGTCTACTCCTGTTCCTATTTCTTATGTCCTTAAAAAATAATAAAGATAAACAATATCTGTTAACTTCCAAAACAACTCCTTAATGTCTATGTTGTCTTGGTGAACAGTAGAAGAGAGGCCAGTCACCTCACCTCGAGATGGGGAGGAGTAGTACTGGAAAGAGAGTGTCACCTTGGGTCACTCTCTTGCACCACATCGTGATTGGGACAATGCCAGAAGCCTGCGAGCAGATCTCCAAGTCTGCTCTTGTTGCTTGGAGGAAACATATTATCATAAACGTGTTTTAGTGTCTTAAGTGCCCGTCTTGACTCAGGGGCAGCACCATCACCTCTGATTGAGAAGGTCTTGGATTCAAGCCCCACTGCAGGACTTGAGCACATAATCTGGGCTGAAATGTCAGTGCAGTGCTGAGGGAGCACTGCATTGTTGGAGGTGCCATCCATCAGATGAGACATGAAACAGAGACCCTGCTTGCCCTCTAGGGTGAATGTAAAAGATCAGTTGGCACTATTTGAAGCAAAGCAGGGGGCCTGGGCAAAATTTAATCCCTCAACCACCTATGTGTGCAAACTGACTGTTGTATTTGCCTACAAAAGAACAGTGACTACACTTCAAAAGTGATTCATTTGCTGTGAAGGGCTTTGGGATATCCTGAGGATGTAAAAGGTGCTATATAAATGCACAGAAAGTGCTACTATTTGGCAGATTGTTCACGGTAGAAGTGAGACACTAATGATTTTTCCATTAACAGTGCCGGATTAATGCTCCTTTAATAGAAAAAAAGGGACAGAAAATAGGGGAAAGCAAGGGGGAAAAAAAGGGATAAAACCCAAAAGCACAGTGGATCATAGTTACCCACCATCTTTTGAGAGGGTTTTGCACAGAAATCACACATATACCATGATGTTCGGTACAAAGCTCCACTTCAGTTATAAAGTGGTAGCATGAGCCAATGAGATGAACATCAGTAGGGAGACTTGATACAGCAGCACAGACAGTGCCAATCAGAAGACTTTGTTAGGTCAACTGCTGCTACAAACACTCAAGAAATGATGTTTGATTTAGCCAAGATCAGATTTACAGCCATAGCTAGATTATGGACCGAAAGCATTATTGTGTCCGAAACAAGATTGCCTGCTTCTCAATCCATTCAAAACTACATGTTCTACATTTTAATTGAATATTATAAATTTTGAAGAGTCAATGGTTTGTGTTTAAGCTAACATTGGAATTTGTTCGCAGTGAACGTACCTTGTGCATCTGTACAGACAGTTTCTCAGATACAGCACACTTCCAACACCCTCTGGGGCCCTTCCATTTACGAACATTCGGCAACATCGGCTGATTCAACTCTACACAGAACTGCAAAGCAGAAAGTTTCAATGAGTCAAAACTGTGCAACAGTTAACAGTTTTGAAAAATCCTTCAAATATTAAAATATACTTTGATTTTATGTTGAAGTCCTCCAACTGTTTATTAAAAATGCCACAGAACCTGTACAAAGCAGTTAGTACTGCTCTGGGTTACATAAAGCAAGGAAGTTTGTTGCTGAATAATTTGCGTTTGGCCTAGATAGTGACCTATAATCGCAGTTTTATTATAAAAGGATTGAATTAATACCCGTTGGCTTTATATTGCCTATAAGCTGTTGTGCTACAAGGAATTCAAATGATTTTCTGGAGAAATGCTTTATTCAGTCCAAATAGACCTCATCAAAAGTAATAATGTGTATACCCAATGCAAAAAGAAAAAAAGACGTGCATTTATATAGCGCCTTTTATGACCTCAGGACATCCCAAAACACTTTACATTCCACGAAATACTTTTTTTGAAGCGCAGTCATTGTTGTAACGTAGGGAAACGCAGCAGCCAATTTGCGCACAGCAAAGCCCCACAAACAGCAATGAGATAATGACTAGTAATCTGTTTTACTGATGATGGGAAAATATTGGCCAGGACATCAGGAAGAACTCCCCTGCTCTTCTTTGAAATAATGCACCTGAGGCAAACGCCTCGGTTTAACGTCTCATCCCAAATACGACACCTCCAACAGTGCAGAACTCCCTCCGAACTGCACCGGAGTGTCAGCCTATATTTTGTGCTCAAGTCTCTGGGGTGGGACTTGAAACCACAACCTTCTGACTCAAAGGAGAGTCCCATTGAGCCACAGCTGGCACCACAATGAATCACAGATTTAGATGCGAAGCAGCTGTCCCTCCCTGAAGAACAACGCAAGACTGCAATTGGACTTCACTGTAGCTACCAGCACTGTTGTTTCCGTGTGTTTAGACCAAGTATGTTTTTAGGTCATGTCCTGCAAAAAGTAGCCGCAATGTAGCAGCAGCTGAACCTATCACTCAGTCAGGTCAGAACCTGAACCAGGTCAGTCCTAAATCAGAATGGGTCAATGATATAAAAGTGTCTACACAGATTGCCAATCTTACTCAAATAGGCTAGATGACTATGTTGAATATGGAAAAATTCCTACAGATGCAGCAATTGGAGATGCTCGGTCAAGGCTGAGGCTTACGGCACGATTATACTGGGGGAGCTTTATTCTGCATTCAATCTGCACTGCGACTCAACTGGTGGGGGGAAAAAAAGCATCTGTTCCCCAGCATCACCTTCCCTCATCTTGAAGAGTACAGAAATTAATCAAAAATTTGTTTTAAAATACCTAGAATTGAGACAAACATTCTCAAAATAGACATCAAATCTTTGAAGTTTTAAAAAAAAACCACGTAAGCAAAATCTGTTGGATGTGAAAATGGAGTTATGGTCTTGATTCTGAAGTCCGTGCATCTACACAACATATTAAAGTTGCTTTCGGTCAGTTACGCTGGCAGGACTGGGCCTTAATCATGAAAATCAATGTGCTTTAGCGCCAGTGTGTCTATGTGTCTACATACACTCTGGCCTCTGCGCAGTTTTAAATGAACAGGTAGTTATCACACCAATAGAAACAAACTCTGATTTTACAGAGTGAGATTTTATTGTCTCAGCACAATATAAACACGTCTGGGATACTTGCAATGCATTCAAATGGCTGAATGTGCTGCAGATGCTCAATCTTCACGTAGGCACACAAGTGACTTTAGAACCAGTGTCAGGCAGATTCGAGATGAATTATAGACATCAACTTTTTGCAGCAAGAGGAAAATTATAACAGATCAGCTTTGAGAGTTCACATATCTAAGACCCATGCACACCTCCCCGAGAAAATCCAGTAAGAGTACTTACATTTGCTTGAACTCAGCATTGACACTTTCCATATGCACATGAACAAAATAATGGGGAATAACCCAATGCTGGCTTGTGTAAATGAGCCTCAGTTGAACCCCAAGAGCATCACTTCAATACAATATATGCTTCCAAATTAAAATCAGTTTAACTGCATAAGTCACAAAAGTCATTACACAGTCTACATGCTGCAGTTCACATCTAACCTGTAGCGTGCTCCCAAGGCTGTACTTTAGATTCAAATGGGTTTTTAGAACTTTTCAGCAAGCTGAACATTAACTGACATAGACCACAGCTAGAAGATATGTGGACTCTCAAAGCTGATATGTTATCATTTTCCTCTTGCTGCAAAAAGTTGATGTCTATAATTTATCTCGAATCTGCCTGACACTGGTTCTAAAGTCACTTGTGTGCCTATGTGCTACAGATGCTCAATCTTCACGTTCAGCCATTTGAATGCACTGCAAGTATGCACACATTATAAAATGTACCAGAAATCTATCTTAGTGTAAATGCTGATGACAAAGCCCACGGACCATTAAACATCAATGTCTCCTTTCAAGATTAAATGAAAAACTGAGTGTTGGATTACATGATCTGGTATGAATACCTGTTGGATTTCTGCCAAACTATACTAAACTGATAGGCAGGGTTTATGTGGGCCTTTAGTGGATTCAGCAGAGTGCTGTAAAATTCCATTTAACCTCAATTCAGAATGGACTTACTTCAATTAAGATTACTGTCTAGTCTCAATAAAAGTGTCATTTTGTTGTGCTAAGAAAAATGAATTATGCAATTATTTCAATTAAGCAATGTAAATAACATTGCAAAGCGGGAATTTAGTGGTAAAAAAAAATTAAAACATACAATTCAAAGTCACTTAACTCAAATTAAATGCAGACTGTATTGTCAGTTTTAGAGCCAATGAAAGCTTAATTATTGAAAAAAATGTATACTCAAGCATTTGCTGAGATCCAAAATGTCAGAATTTTCAAACACCCCTCCCTCTTGTGGATCCATGCAGGGTGCTGTCTGTCCTACAGCTGCCATTCAGTATCTTGCTCAAATGGTCAATCTCCACATATAAGCCTTGACTGAGAGCAATTGGTGGACCTCCAACAGGCTGCTGGCTCGTGCTGTGAACGCCGATTCACTGAATTCCTTCAAACCAGAACTGGATCTGTTTCTGGCTGGGGATCACCTCTACAAAAGGTAGGTACTGCATAGAATTATCAGGGCTAGAGTGACCTCCTCGACTTGTGTTGTTTGCTTAAGGCGGGAGGGGGGGGCGGTTGGAGAGGAATTTCCCAGATTTTTTCCCCCTTAAGTGGCCTGCATTTTTATCTGGATTTTCACCTCTCCCAGGAGATCACATGGTTTCAGGTAGGGTGCGGAGAGTATATATCGTGATGCAAAAAGAATCACAGTTGTGTGGGACAGGCTGGACAGACCAGAGGGTCTTTTCCTGTCTGTCGTTGTTCATATGTTTGACTATGGAAGGCATCACAATTAAACTTGACCTCATTCTTATCTGGTGCAACGTGTTGTAATACTATAGAATTAGTCAACAGATATTAAATGCACTGAATGGTTATTTTCATCATTTAAAGACAGGAAAGGGTTATGTTGCATAAAAATAAACAAATGTAACTTCTCTCTTCCCCAGCAGACAGCATTTTCACACTGGGGCTTTAAAACAATTCTCTCCTTTCTAAACTGCTAGCAGATCAGAGAATCACTTTAAATCCCCGCAACAGAAATGTGTGCTGGGGAATTTAAACTTCCAATTGGCTTTAACTTGGCTTATACTGCCAGTTGGAAAGAAATAATTTGCATTTATATAGCGCTTTTCATGACTTCAGGACATTGCAAAGTGCTTCATAGCCAATGAAATGCTTTTGAAGCATAGTCACTGTTGTAATGTAGGAAACACAGGAATCAATTTGTCCACAGCAAGGACCCACAAACAGCAATGAGATAAATGACCAGATAATCTGTTTTTAGTGATGTTGGTTGAAGAATAAATGTTAGCCAGGATACCAGGGAAGAACTCACCTGCTCTTCGTCAAATAGTACCATTAGTGCAAAAGACAAGGCTGAAGCATTTGCAACCATCTTCAGCCAGAAGTGTCGAGTGGATGATCCATCTCGGCCTCCTCCTGATATCCCCACCATCACAGAAGCCAGTCTTCAGCCAATTCGATTCACTCCACGTGATATCAAGAAACGGCTGAGTGCACTGGATACAGCAAAGGCTATGGGCCCCGACAACATCCCGGCTGTAGTGCTGAAGACTTGTGCTCCAGAACTACCCAACAATGTGGAAAATTTCCCAGGTATGTCCTGTCCACAAAAAGCAGGACTAATCCAATCATGCCAATTACCGCCCCATCAGTCTACTCTCAATTATCAGCAAAGTGATGGAAGGTGTCGTCGACAGTGCTATCAAGCAGCACTTACTCACCAATAACCTGCTCACTGATGCTCAGTTTGGGTTCCGCCAGGACCACTCGGCTCCAGACCTCATTACAGCCTTGGTCCAAACATGGACAAAAGAGCTGAATTCCAGAGGTGAGGTGAGATTGACTGCCCTTGACATCAAGGCAGCATTTGACAGTGTGGCACCAAGGAGCCCTGGTAAAATTGAAGTCAATGGGAATCAGGGGGAAAACTCTCCAGTGGCTGCAGTCATATTTAGCACAAAGGAAGATGGTATTGGTTGTTGGAGGCCAATCATCTCAGCCCCAGGACATTGCTGCAGGAGTTCCTCAAGGCAGTGTCCTAGGCCCAACCATCTTCAACTGCTTCATCAATGACCTTCCCTCCATCATAAGGTCAGAAATGGGGATGTTCGCTGATGATTGCGCGGTGTTCAGTTCCATTCGCAATCCCTCAAATAATGAAGCAGTCCGAGCCCACGTGCAGCAGGACCTGGACAACATCCAGGCTTGGGCTGATATGTGGCAAGTAACATTCGTGCCAGGCAATAACCATCTCCAACAAGAGAGAGTCTAACCACCTCCCCTTGACATTCAACGGCATTACCATCGCCGAATCCCCCACCATCAACATCCTGGGGGTCACCACTGACCAGAAACTTAACTGGACCAGTCATATAAATACTGTGGCTGCAAGAGCAGGTCAGAGGCTGGGTATTCTGCGGCAAGTGACTCATCTCCTGACTCCCCAAAGACTTTCCACCATCTACAAGGCACAAGTCAGGAGTGTGATGGGATACTCTCCACTTGCCTGGATGAGTGCAGCTCCAACAACACTCAAGAAGCTCAACACCATCCAGGACAAAGCAGCTCGCTTGATTGGCACCTCATCCACCACCCTAAACATTCACTCCCTTCACCACCGCCACACCGTGGCTGCAGTGTGTACCATCCAGGATGCACTGCAGCAACTCGCCAAGGCTTCATCGACAGCACCTCCCAAACCCGTGACCTCTACCACCTAGAAGGACAAGGGCAGCAGGCACATGGGAACAACACCACCTGCACGTTCCCCTCCAAGTCACACACCATCCCGACTTGGAAATATATCGCCGTTCCTTCATAGTCGCTGGGTCAAAATGCTGGAACTCCCTTCCTAACAGCACTGTGGGAGAACCTTCACCACACGGACTGCAACAGTTCAAGGCGGCGGCTCACCACCACCTTCTCAAGGGCAATTAGGGATGGGCAATAAATAAATCTTTTACATTCACCTGAGGGGGCACTCAGTACTGCACTGACGTGTCAGCTTAGGTTTTATGCTCAAGTCTCTGGTGTGGGCTCAAACCCTCAACCTTCTGACTCTAAGGCAAGCATGCTACCAATGAACCAAGGCTCACAAGAACCCCAGGAATCTGTAGGGGAGTTGCTCCTAATTGCTTTCCCCTTTGCAGTCAAGCCATCAGGGAAACACAGCTAGAATAAGGAAATTACACAGACCAAGAAATAAAATAATCCTTTTAACGAAACAGATAATTGAAAATACAAGTTGTTCTTCTCTTTCTTGGTACACAGAGAACCAAGAAACATCTGGCAATGATATCACTGAAGAATTCATGATTCTCAGGGGCATCCCATAACAGCTGCATTTCATCAGAGAATATTCTAGAGTATCCTTGAAGCCTTGAAGCCTTGAAGAAAACATACTAAACAAAGAATCTAACTGGAAATGTGAACAAAGCTGCAACACAGAAAACTAGGGCCCCTAAAAGGGAAGTCCTAATCTTTAGTAGGAACCTCTAAGTGCAAGAGAAGCAGGAAACTTGCAATTCCCCAATAGGTTCCTGGGATCCTACTCACTTCATCCTTTGGCAGTCTTCTACCTGTGGCAAAAAACCTCCAATCGCAGAACAAACCAAATGGAAATTACATCGATGAGAGAGTAGTGCAATCCCAAGGGATAAGAATGTGGTTGGAAACCAAGAGATAAAGTAAGAAGGTATGTGCAGCGTTCTGCCGCCAACTGGTGACCAAGATACCAAGCAGCATAGACCGCCTCACAATACCCCACTACAAGAGAGACTGCCAACAGAGGAACTGCCCTCAAAACCAGTCCAGAATAAGGAGGTGTGATGTAGCATCTGTTATGAGCTTCACTTATCAACGTGCTTATTTGGAAAGGTACTCTTGGATGAGCGGAGACTTCTTGCTCAACATTTTTGGACAAGCATACAACATGGGTAAACATTTTTTTCCCTTGCAGCCCTGAAGTGCCTTGGGACATTTTTTCTATGTTAAAGGCACTACATAAATGCAAGTTATTATTATGTAATTACTGTGTGTTGCATTCTTTTCATTGAAGTCTACATTCAACAAATAGAGTGATATCACACTCAGTTAACAAATAACACTTTAAAAATTGACAGCATTAAGGAAAAAAATTATTTGCAGGCTAGCTATCTTAATTTAAGAGAAAGCGACAGTGGAGCAAATAACATTTAAAAAGTCAACACAGCAAACTGAATTTAAGAAAAGTTTGAAGCTTTTTGCTTGTAATACCCAAGTGGGCTATTGCTAGAGCATTTATTTTTTAAAACTTTATTCCCTGGTGATTTCACCAGTAACAGTGGATAAGCTAAGCACTTAATTTAAAAATAAGAAAAGAAAAATCTCTCTTAATAGCATCAGTCACCTGCTTACTGCCAACACGAACGGCGGACTGACTGATGTTATCTACTTTCCGGTGACAGTATGGAAGGAGCTGAAAGAAGTTGGGGCCTGCAGTGGCCTTGACTGCATCAGGCAATGCTGTGCCAGCTCTGGCAGTGGGTTACAGGTCTTGGTGCGGGAGGCGATATAGCTGTGTGACAACCTCTCTACGGAAGGGCAGCCTCCTTATGACCTGCTCCTCAGAACTGCAGGTGTGTTGTCCTGGGCCTGTACACTGCCTGGAGACTAAGCTTTCCAGCAAGCCTGCCTCCTTCTATTTGGTCTCCCTCGCAGCTGCACCTCCATTTGCTCCTTCCTCCAGTTGCTGTTCCTTCTCCTCTACCTCTAACCAGAGCGGAATTGCCAAAAGGACTCCCATGAAGAAAAAAGTTCATTGCCAGAATCCTCTTAAGAGTTCAGGATGTTGTACAGCCACTGAGCACTTCAAAATTGTCTCGAGTACCAAAAAAAACTCAATGTATTACAAACAAATGGACTCCCAAAACTTTGCAGGATTTTAGCCAAGAGCAGGTAAGTATCGCTGGAAATGGCAGCACCCCTCCCACCCCAGACTTGTACCACCCATGATCTGTGGGGCAGGTTGAAGAACTGCCTGCAGCAACATGGGTAGAGATGAATTCCAGAATGATACTGGGGCTTAGGGGGTTAAATTATGAGGACAGGTTGTATAAACTTGGCTTGGATTCCCTTGAGTATAGAAGATTGAGGGGTGATCTGATAGAGATGTTTAAAATGTTGACAACTGGACCTTTCAAGACTGAAATTGATGGATGTTTGTTAGCTAAGGGTATCAAGGGATATGGAGCAAAGGCTGGTAAACTGAGTTGAGGTATTGATCAGCCATGATTTGATGAATAGTGGAGCAGGCTCAAGGGGCTGAATGGCCTACTCTTGTTCCTAGTGTTGGGGTGTTAACCGCATCATTCGACCCCAGTTTGTATACATTGATGAAACCCCTGCCTGTTACTGGCAGAGGTTCTGACCCCCAAAATTCGCAGCAGGCAGATTTCCAGCGATAAGTCGATCGCCCCACCCTGTGCGAGTTTGGTCTCGTTACTGTCCCATTTTTAGGTAGAGAGATGAAAATTGCCCCCAGTGGATATGAAAGACCAGAGGTTTATTGTCCTATCTGCCAATAAGCAATTTTTAATTAAAGCTGAGGATTACATTTTCCCAAAAAGCTTTAAGACTTCTTGCCCCACAATGGCACAGCAATTAAACAAATACTTTGGTTCTGTCTTCATGGAAGAGGACACAAATAACTTCCCTGAAATGCTAGGGAACCAAGGGACTAGTGAGGAGGAGGAATTAAAGGAAATTAGTATTAGTAAAAAAGTGCTGGAGAAATTAATCGGACTGAAAGCCGATAAATCCCCAGGGCCTGATAATCTGCATCCCAGAGTACTAAAAGAGGTAGCCATGGAAATAGTGGATGCATTAATTGTCATCTTCCAAAATTCTATAGATTATGAAACAGTTCCTGCAGATTGGAGGATGGCAAATGTAACCCCACTAATTAAAAAAGAGAGAGAAAACAGGGAACTACAGACCGGTTAGCCTAACATCAGTAGTAGGGAAAATGCTAGAGTCTATTATAAAGGATGTGATAACAAGACACTTAGAAAATATCAACGGGATTAGACAAAGTCAACATGGATTTATGAAAGGGAAATCATGTTTGACAAACCTACTGGAGTTTTTTGAGGATGTAACTGGTAGAATAGATAAGGAAGAAACAGTGGATGTGGTTTATTTGGATTTTCAGAAGGCCTTTGATAAAGTCCCACATAAGTGTGCAAAATTAAAGCACATGGGATTGGTGGTAATATACTGGCACGGATTGAGAATTGGTTGACAGACAGGAAACAGAGTGTAGGAATAAACGGGTCTTTTTCCGGGTGGCAGGCAGTGACTAGTGAGATACCGCAGGGATCAGTGCTTGGGCCCCAGCTATTCACAATATATATCAATGATTTGGATGAGGGAACCAAATGTAATATTTCCAAGTTTGCTGATGACACAAAACTAGGTGGGATCGTGAGTTGTGAGGAGGATGCAAAGAGGCTTCATGGTGATTTAGACAAGTTGAGTGAGTGGGCAAATACATGGCAGATACAGTATAACATGGATAAATGTGAAGTTATCCACTTCGGAAGGAAAAACAAAGGCAGAGTATTATTTAAATGGTGATAGATTGGGAAATCTTGATGTACTAAGGGACCTGGGTGTCCTTGTACACCAGTCACTGAAAGTAAACATACAGGTGCAGCAAGCAGTTAGGAAGGCAAATGGTATGTTGGCCTTCATTGCAAGAGGATTTGAGTATGAGCAAGGATGTCTTACTGCAGTTATACATGAGCTTGGTGAGACCACACCTGGAGTATTGTGTGCAGTTTTGGTCTCCTTACCTAAAAAAGGACATACTTGCCATAGAGGGAGTGCAGCGAAGGTTCTCCAGACTGATTCCTGGGATGGCAGGACTGTCGTATGAGGAGAGATTGGGTCGACTCGGCCTGTATTCACTCAAATTTAGAAGAACGAGAGGGGATCTCATTGAAACATAAAATTCTGACAAGGCTAGACAGACTAGATGCAGGGAGGATGCTTCCTCTGGCTTAGGGGTCCAGAACGAGGGGTCACAGTTTCAGGATATTTACGACTGAGATGAGGAGAAATTTCTTCACTCAGAGGGTGGTGAGCGCCTGTGGAATTCTCTACCACAGAAAGCTGTGGAGGCCAAGTCACTGAATATATTTAAGAAGGAGCTAGATAGATTTCTAGACACAAAAGGCATCAAGGGGTATGTGGAGAGAGCGGGAATATGGTACGGAGATAGAGGATCAGCCACGATCATAATGAATGGCGGAGCAGGCTCGAAGGGCCGAATGGCCGACTCCAGCTCCTATTTTCTATGTTTCTAGCCAAAGATGATCTATTACTGGAGAAAATAAGTTTCAAGTGAGAACCGATCAAATTCCTCTTCCATGGTAGCACTCCCGCCTCCAAGTCAAAAGGTTGTGGGTTCAAGTCCCACTCCAGAGACTGAAGCACAAAACACTTCCGTGCAGTACTGAGGGACGGCTGCACTGTCAGAGTGCCATCTTTCGGATGAGATGTTAAACCGAGGCCCCGTCTGCCCCCTCAGGTGGATGTAAAAGATCCCATGCCACCATTTTGAAGAAGAACAGGGGAGTTCTCCCCGGGGTCCTGGCTAATATTTATCCCCCAACTAATATCTAAAAGATTATTTGGCCATTATCTCATTGCTGTTTGTGGGTGCTTGCTGTGCATAAATTATCTTGTGCTTCCTACATTACAACAGTGACTACACTTTAAAAGTACTTCACTGGTTGTAAAATCCTTTGAGTCGTCCTGAGGTCATGAAAGGTGCTATATAAATACAAGTCTTTCTTTTCTTCAGCCAAAACCTTGGTACCTGCAGTGCTCCATTAAAGGAGAAGGGGAGAAAACCGCAAGGCAGAGAAACAGAAACAATCAAGAATGTCTCCATTTATATCTACACCTCTGCACACAGGAATTTTGGTCCTGCCGCAAATATAGTTTAACATTTTCTCTCAGGTTGCTGCTTCCTTCCTGGTTCTTTGCTTCCCCTCAATAGTTTCCAATTTCATATTTTCTTCCTCTCCCCCATCACCTTTAACTTGCTTCCTGCCCCAGACTGGAGATACATGTGCTCAGCGGAACATCATTTCACTTGGCGACCCCTCTTCATCATGCCGATGCTCCTCAAGCTTCCACCCAACTCTTTCCCCTCCCCCTTCTACCATTCCACCTGCCTCCCACTCAGACTGGGGACCAACTGTAAGCCAATTGCTCTTTCAAGATAATGGGGATGGGCATCGATAGGCAGGGCTGCTCCAGCCTTCCACACTGTACAACTGATCTCTCGACCATCATGAGAAGAGAGAGGTTTCATTTCGCAACAATGATGGGATGTAATGCGTCAGATCAAGCAGACGTGCAGAGAGCAATCCTGCCAATGGTGTGACATTCTAACACGGTGATGGTGTAGATAAGTGGGCGACAGTGATGTCCGACAAGCGATACTGCTGACTACGGCACATCCAAAGCATCTGTCTACAGCAGTGCCTATCATACCAGATCACGGTTAGCTAACTTTTATCAATACGGAGGCACCGCAGGCACTTTCAGCATTGGGACGCAGTTTAAGAAGGGTGGTTTTTGGATCTCAATTGTAAACTCATGACAGTGACAGTAACCAGTGCAGTCAACGGGAAAAGTTTTTTTGTTCAAAAGCAAGCAACTAGATCCAGGGGATATATGCAGAGATGACAAGCTGAACGTGCAAGAAGCAACTACAGATAATAGCTGTTTAACTTATGAAACAGATTTTCATCTGGCATCAGGTCTTCCCAGAGGCTGGAATCCGGCCGGTTTTCATTGGGGGTTTCGCTGGCTGTAGGAGATCTGCCATTGGGGAATGGTTAGTGCAAATATGCCACCAACGTCCATATAAAAGCAGCTTTGGTTGTAACATATAAAAGGAAGTGGATTAGGGCAGGCCAGAGGCAGATGAAAATAACTTGGTCATCCTTGAACAAGCAGCCAAACAACAATGTACCAGATGAGCTTACGTTCATGACTTGTAACAAACAATTCTGCCTCCCCCCGGGTGAATAGTTTGCTCACGGTGAAGAACTTCAGTACTGGAGAATGGAACACTTCACCCACCCTTACTTTTCTCATCCGCTATCATCAGCTAGCTGCAGAGTAAAGCCCCTTTCACTCTGCATCGCTAATGTGCCTTAACGCCAACCTCAGAAGAACATCCCACGACCAATGGGATTGTCCTTCCCCTTTCCCTTCCTCACCCACCCCAAACTTCTTCCACCAGGTATCTTTAGGAGTTCTCGGGAGTGGGATTGCCAAGTTGCGGTCAGTTTTGTGCTGTAGGGTCATTTTTTTTTTTTAAGTTTTTTTTAAAAACATACGACATGTAGAATTTGATTTAGTGCACCAATCAGGCAACTGAACAGATGATCAGCTGTTACCACAGATTCCAACTTATTGGGGATATAATCTTTCCTTCGAAAAAAGTTATGTCCTAAATTATTCTACCAATAATTGTTTTCTTGAGTGAAGCTGGAAGAACAGTGGGCTCTCTTTAAAATGTCAACCCAATTTGAAAGTAGTGCAAAATGATGATTGCATTGTATAGTTCATTGCAAACATCTTTCTGTTTCTCTGTATTCTTCGATTTGTAAACAACGCAGTTTGGCCTGTAGAAAGTGGTCTTCCTGTGCAATATTTTCCATCATCCAAGGCAACAGGGGGAACTTAGGCATTCCACAAATTCTGCAGTGCGCCATTTACTGTGATTGGAGTTGCTTGATATGGGGTACACTAGAATCATATAGCACAGGAGGCCATTCGGCCCATTATGCCTGTGTCAGCTCTTTGAAAGAGCCATCCAATTAGCCCCACTTCCCCCCCCCACCCCCCCCCCACCTTTCACCATAGCCCTGCAGTTTTTTTTCTTTTCAAGTATATATCCAATTCCCTTCTAAAAGTTATTATTGAATCTGCTTCCACCACCCTTCCAGGCAGTGCATTCCAGATCATAACTTGCTGCATAAAAAGATTTCTCCTCAGCTCCCCTCTGGTTCTTTTGCCAATTATCTTAAATCTGACCGCTCTGTTTATCCCCACCCGTCCTCCCTGTCACTAATCCAAATGTGGCAGAGCAAAGATGCAAGTTTCAGTTCATGCATGGTGAACTCTCAAAGTAGTTTACACAAAAAAAGTGTCCTGAATGTAGCTGAAGAGACGTTGCCATGTACCTTGAAGGAGCCCTGGAGAAATGACAGCCGTTGTATCTTCCAAATGCCGCAGGGCATAGATAACCGAGGCATCAAGTGGGTTACTTAACATAAGCTGATAATGGAGCTACAGCTCACAAATACAAAAATGGCATCTCTAAAGCAAAGGTAAAGCTTGAAAGATACGCTCATCTTGCCCCTCCCCCTCCCAGAGTTGATATGTGGAAGGATTCCCAGCAAGATCAGCTAACACGGTATCAATTAATTCTCTTTGACAAAGAGCTGGATAAATATTTAAGAATTGAGGTTGAATGTATATATAATACACACACACGCACGTATACACACTGATCAAATAAAAGACCCATGATTATGATGGTATCTACGCTGCAGATACAATCTAAATGTCATCTGTGGAAAACAATTAAAGGGTCATGTAACGTTACACTAACATCCTTGAATTTCAATAAAAACTTGCATTTATTTAGCACCTTTAATGTAGTAAAACATCCCAAGGCGCTTCAAAGGAGCATAATCAGATAAAAATTGACACCGCTACATCTACATTACCTTAAGGGAGAGGCTATTAAGAGTTTTATCTCCTTGGAAATCTTATGATGGTCACTTCCACCAGGAGATAAAGTGAGTGGGACAGAGTCCAAGTTGTACTTGGTCCATTAAGAAAGGACTCTAGGGCCTGAATTGCCTTATCTGGTTTCAGTCTACATGAAAGTTTGTGGGAATAAAATGAATCACATCAGTTATCCAAAAACAGAAAAGGTGATGCCTTTAGCTGAAGTGGAATCACTGACTGAAATGAAATATTGTGCAATATGACTAAGCTACTTTGTATTGCTGAATGTATAAATTGGTGCACACCAATGCTGTCAGCAGATCCTTCCCATTACTACAGTGATAGATTTTATTTATTAATAAAAGCTGCAGTACCCTCACAGTAACTAGATTTACAATTAATGTTGACCGGAAGTAGTTGGCAGGTTTTGGAATTACAATAAAAATCAGATGCCTGTTATGCATGAATAATCTGTACCTTTTTACTGAAATAAAAATTTAGGATCGGGGAATAATTCTTTGAATGGCTCTCCATGTACTGGGAGGTGAACAATGTAGTGAGGTCTGCATACCTTTTCTTTGAATAATTAGCATATTACTTTTGTTGCTGTATCCCAATGGAATAGATCTCTGCAATGATGGCACTATTTTCATTTGGGTAGCGGACATTGTCTTTCAGCAGTTAGCACATAGGGTTTTGTGGGGGTGGGGGGGGGGGTTTCCTTGGGAGTATGTCAATATTTCGAGGGGTCCCACACTATGCCTGTATCTGTAAATCTTAACAAAATAACACATTTCATGTTCTGGCTTTTTTGTTTTGAGATAAACTTGGATGATTAGGAGGTGCAGATTCAGAGAAGGATGCACAGGAAACGGAAGTAGTCTTTCTGGTTTGATTGAAAAAAAACCCGATTTTTTTCAATCGTCTAAAATGATACAAAAAAGTTGCACCCCATTTTCTGGCACACTAATTATTTGACAGAATACTTCAAAAAACTTCATTATTTAAATCTGGCGATTCAGTGCGGCTGTAAATGTTATTGTAGTCCATTACCACATATTTATTCATTCTCGGGATACAAGTGTCATTGGCAAAGCCAGCATTTATGTGGCTGGTCCAGTTGAGTTTCTGGTCAATGGCAACCCCCAGGATGTTGATGGTGGAAGGTATATTCAACATATATTCATCAGAACAGTCACATGATGGAAAATTGTTAATTCACCAGACACAGGGCTTATATTCTTAGGAAGACAAGGCACCTGTGAATGTTTAGTAAATGTGGCTCTTATTATTGTATTGGTGGGATTTGTGCAAGGAAGGAGGCCATTCGGCCCATCATGCCTTCGTCAGCTCTTGAACTGCAGCTATCTACTCAACACTTTCTGTATTCTTTTTAAAAAGGAATAGAATAAGTCTTTTTTTTTTAAAAAGTGATGTTATTGTCTTTGCCTCAACAGACACTTGTGCTGAAGCATTTGATGCTCTACTAACTGTGTGTGAAAACATTCCTTTGAATTTTCCACTTCATTCTTCGAGCAATGGTCGAGTTTATGGCTTCTTGTTACCAATGGAAATAATCTTCCATTTATCTTCTCAAAACTTTTCATAATTTTGAAAGCCCCCACCCCCCATAGCTTTTTTTTTTCATTCCAGTGAAAAAGGCTCAAAAATCTGAGGCATTTCTTTAGAATTATCAAGAACATAAGTAGGCCAATCAGCCCCTCGAGCCTGTTCCGCCATACAATCAGATCATGACTGATCTGTATCTTAACTCCATTTACCCGCCTTGCTTCCATAACCCTTAATAACACTGCCTAACAAAAAAAAATCTATCAACTGACCCCTAACCTCAACTACTTTTTTTGGGGGGGGGTGGGGGGGGGTGGTAGTAAAGAGTTCAAGATTTCCATTACCCTTTGTGTGAAGTAGTGTTTCTTGACATCGCCTCTGATTGGCCTAGCTCTGACTTTAAGGTTATGTCCCCTTGTTTTGGACTCTCCCACCAGAGGAAGCAGTTTCTCTCTATCCTATCAGCTCCTTTATTCATCTTAAACACCTCAGCTAGATCACCCCTTAATCTTCCATACTCAAGGGAATACAAGCCCAGTCTATGCAACCTGGCCTCATAATTTAACCCTTTTAGCCCTGGTATCATTCTGGTGAATATGCACTGCAATCTCTCCAAGGCCAATATATCCTTCCTGAGATGCGGTGCACGGAACTGAATGCAGGACAACAAATGGGGTCTAACCAGAGCTCTGCACAGCTGTAACATAACTTCCATCCCATTGTATTCCAGCCATCTTGAGATAAAGGCCAACATTCCATTAGCCTTTGTAATTATTTTTTGTACCTGTCCACTTTTAGTGATTTCTGTATTTGGACCCCGAAATCTTTCTGCTCATCCAGTTCCCAGCTTCTCGTCATTTAGAAAATATACTGATCTATCTTTCTTCTTAGGTCCAAAGTGGATGATTTCACACTTTCCCACAATGAACTCCATCTGCCACAGTTTTGCTCATCATAAGTACATAAGAAATAGGAGCAGGAGTAGGCCATACGGCCCCTCAAGCCTCCTCCGCCATTCAATAAGATCATGGCTGATCTTCTATCTCAACCTCTTATTCCTAATGAATCACTACTGTCGCCTCTCCATGGCTCGAATATCCTTCTGAGCATTGGAGTCCTCAGCAGTGCATTTAAACTGCACCTGTGACCTAACCAATGTCTTGTCCAAATTCATGATCACTTACTTGCTTTAGATTTCAATGCCCCCATGTATAAAACTCAGAATACCATTTAATTTTTTAAAAAAACTTTTCCACCTTTCAAGATGCATGTATAGGGACCCCTATGTCGCGCTGTTACTCCACAGCGATCTTGCAGTTTAAAAAGACTTGTCTTTGCCTTTCATGACCTCAGGACATCCCAAAGATCTTTACAACCACAGTAGTATATTTGAACTGTAGTACAGTTCTAATGTAGGAAATGCAGAAGCCAATTTGCACACAGCAAGGTCCCACAAACAGCGAATGTGATAATGACCAGATAATCTGTTTTAGTGATGTTGGTTGAGGGATAAATATTGTCTAGGACACCAGGGAGAACTTTTGCAGTACATTATTGCGAATCCGATCTCGACACTTTTTTCTCCCCTTATCCAATCTCTTCCGCCCTACATCCGCGACTCTTCTGACGCCCTCCACCACTTTAACAGTTTCCAGTTCCCCGGCCCTGACCGTCTCCTTTTCACCATGGACCTCCAGTCCCTCTAAACTCCATCCCCAACCAGGACGGCCTGCGGGCCCTCCGCTTCTTCCTTGAACAGAGGCCCAACCAGTCCCCATCCACCACTACCCTCCTCCGCCTGGCTGAACTTGTTCTTACTTTGAACAACTTCTCCTTTGACTCCACTCACTTCCTCCAAATAAAAGGTGTCGCTATGGGAACCCGCATGGGTCCCAGCTATGCCTGCCTTTTTGTGGGCTACGTGGAACATTCCTTGTTCCAGTCCTATTCAGGTCCCCTCCCTCACCTCCTTTTCTGGTACATTGATGACTGCATCAGTGCCGGTTCCTGCTCTCACCCCGAACTGGAAAATTTCATCAACTTTGCTTCCAATTTCCACCCTTTCCTCGCCTTCACATGGTCCACCTCCAACTCTTCCCTTCCTCGACTCCTCTATCTCCATTTCTGGGGATACGCTGTCAACCAATATCTATTGTAAACCCACCGACTCCCACAGCTACCTTGATTACACTTCTCCCCACCCCGCTTCCTGTAAGGACTCTATTCCCTTCTCCCAGTTTCTCAGTCATATCTGTTCTGACGATGCCACCTTCCACACTACTGCTTCCGCTACGTCTTCCTTTTTCCTCAACCAATGACTCCCCTCCACTGAAGTTGACAGGGCTCTCGACTGTGTACTTCTTTCAATTTAGTATACGGTATTCACTGCAATGCAGTCTCCTCTACATTGGGGAGACCAAACGCAGACTGGATGATCACTTTGCTGAATACCTCTGCTAGTCCGCAAGTGTGACCCTGATCTGTTGGTTGCTTGCCGTTTTAAATTCCCGTCCTACTCTGTCCTCGGCGTTTAAACTGTTCTAATGAAGTTCAACAGAAGCTCGAGGAACAGCACCTCATCTTTCGATTAGGCACTTTACAACCTTCTGGACTCAACACTGATTTTGATAACTTCAGATCATAACTACTGCTCCCTTTTTTTTGGGCAGCAACTACCAACAACGATTCTGATGTTGCCATTTACAGCTCCTCTAGACCCATCTTTTGTTTCTTTACTTGTCCCATTATCACCCTCCTTGTCTTGCACTATCATCCCTTTTGTCATTTAATCACTCCTGCCCTCCACCGCATCACAGACTTTCCCTTTTGTTCTTTCCTCCCCCTTTTCCGTGGCTTTGTACTTGCTTAAAAACTGTTAAATTTTCAACTTTTTCCATTTCTTACGAAGGGTAATCGACCTGAAAGGTTAACTGTTTCTTTTTCCACAGATGCTGCCTGACTAGCTGAGTATTTGCAGCATTTTCTGTTTCTATTTCAGATTTCCAGCACCCGGAGCATTTTGCTTTTGATTGTGAATCTAGAGTGTTTTATGCTGAATGTTATTATTCTACCAAATCTCACTTCACTTTCCCTGGAGAGCGTTAAAATCAATCAGCAACTACAGGAGATTAAACTGCTGTTGAAAGCGGGTGTCTAACAACGTAACAGACACAGATAGCATCGTCCCCTAAATGGGTTGGAGTTTAACCTCATAACAGATTTTTCTACCTTGCACATATAATTTGCAGGTTCATTGAAGGGCTGTATCCCATCTGCATAATCCACTCTAAAAACCTTATACATGTAGAAATACTGCATCCAATCACTTGTCTAAACACTGCCTATAATACTCTCGGGTCCAGACATTTAAACTGTACATGACACCCGTTTTATACTACAGAATTGCTTCAAGTCAACAACTGTGTTGGCTTTTGTTGTGGCCCAACCATCCCCACTTAAACTGGGGCCCTCAATCTTCAAGTACCTTGTGGTGTAGATTTGACCAAGGGGTGCTGAGCTGCTGGGAAATGTGCATGTTCGCTGATGGCCGAAGTTAACTTTAAACAGTTCTGGGCACACCCAGATCTCATGCAGTTCCAGTTATGCAAAGAAGTCACCATTCGTTTGGCCGGGACCTTCCCTAGTGCCAGGGGTAGGTATGCACAGGCCAGCAATGCACTTCTGCCATTGCCACCCTGGATTGTGGGCTGAGAAGCCAGCCAATGCCCACGCAAAATGGCATAGACACCAAATGCTGCATGCATGCCTGCGCTGCCTACAACTGGTGCCGATGGCTCCATCAGTTAGCGGCAGGAAGATTTCACTGCCTCCAACAGCTCCAGATCGTTCAAACTGCAAATTGGTCACCAGTAGCCTTCCTGTCAGCAGCAAATCTGAACTATAAAAGGGTGGGGGGGGGGGGGTGGGAGAAAAGCATCTGGTGTACCGTATATATTTAGAGCGTAATTCCCCTCCCTGCTAATTTTAGCAAGAGAAAAACATTGCTCAAGATTGAACTGTCTAGCTACAGAATATCATGAACACTAGTGAAAATCTTATAATCCCATGTAATAAAAACTGAATGCAACTTATTCAGTCACCATAGACCAATGGGCATAAATATAAATTGATGCAATGCAATCCAAAGTGCTGGTAAAAATGCCAGGTCATAAAAATGGAATTTGACTGATTCAGTCACTATATAACATATGGCCCTGATCACGACCTTTTAGTTGCTTTCACCTTTTCCCCTATCTGCTATCCCACAACTAATTGACAGCCATCTGGATAATTGCTTTGACTTGGATGAATTAAGATCACGGCAAGAATAAAAGTATTTTTTTTAGCTCCTGATCATGTTCAGGACATCCCAAAGCGCGCACAACAAATAGTGATGTATGGTAACATGGCAGCCAATTGCACGCAACAAGGTCCCATTACAAAAAATTAATTCACAATCAGATAATCTGTTTTTGGTGGTGTTGGTTGAAGAAATGTTGGCCAGAACACTGGGAAAACTCCTCTGCCCTTCTTTGAGAATTTCCACGGTCGCTTGCCATTTTAATTCCCTGTCCCTCTTTGTCCTCGGCCTCTTACACTGTTCTAATGAAGCTTAAGGAACAGCACCTCATCTTTCGATTAGGCACTTTACAACCTTCCGGAATCAACACTGATTTCAATAACTTCAGATCATTAACAATGCTATTTTTTTGGACAGCAATTGCTGCTAATGGTTCTGCTGTTGCCATTTACAGCTCCTCTGGACCCATCTTTTGTTTCTTTACTTGTCCCATTACCACCCTCCTTGCCTTGCACCATCGTCCCTTTTGTCATTTAATCACTCCAACCTATCAGAGACCTTCCCTTTTGATCTTTCCTCCCCTCCTCACCCCCCCATCCCCACCCCTTTGTTTGACTCTGTATTTGCTTAAAAACGGTTTAATCTTTAACTTCTTTCTGTTCTGATGAAAGGTCATCGACCTGAAACGTTAACTCTATTTCTCTCTCCACGGATGCAGCCTGACTTGCTGAGTATTTCCACCATTTTCGATTTTTGTAACAGCTAAAATAACTTGTTTTTTTTTCTCCCCTCCCTTCCCCCCCCCACCCCCCCCCCCCCCAACTGATGTCCAGGGTTATAGTTAGAGCTGTGCAATAACTCATCATTTTGTACATGATATCTGTGTAGTATATACACCATGGTAACTGAACTTGAGGCTCTTGCTAAAGCCTGATTTTTTAAAATTGAGCCACAGACAGGAAACCTCATTCCAGCTCGGTGACTCACCGATACATATTCTATTTTCGGCTAAGGCAGCACTGGTCATAAAATACATTTTTTCTCTTCCAGCCAATTTTGTTCTCTCTTCAAAATTGGTTCACTGGTTCTGGTTGCTCTCTGGTTCCTTGCCCAAGTGTGCATTGGTGTCAGCAGATTACTGGATCAATGAGGGGGGGGGGGGGGCCACAAATCAGTCAAACCTGCTCCTCTACTCATCCAACATTCACACACAAACACCAGTCCAGCATGGATCTCTGAGCCGTGAAAAGGCAGCAGGAACCTTGGCCAATTTTCCATTTCCTCACGGAGCAGCATGGAGAAACAATTTTAGCTCTGGCTGCAATCAGCTCGCTCAGTGCAAACTCCAGGCATCAAACCTACAATCTTTATGGCTCAGCTACTTGATGCTGAAAATCAATATAAACCATTGGAGGAGTCCTCGGAATTCAAACTCCCCAGCAGGAATCGAGAATTAAGAAACAGAATTGTTCACTTCTGGACAGGACTAATTCAAATTAAAGATTTTTAAGCCACCCCCCACTTGGGAGAGGTCCATAAGGATGGCAGGTGTACAAGGTGCTCTTCTGCAGATGGGAGTCAAGGCACCTTGCTGGAACAGGATGGAAGGATCTTGCAAAGACAAGTTGCACCCCTGAAAATGAAGGATCTACACCCAAAATATTAACCAGTCTTGATCGCTTTTTAAGAGAAGGGCCTGCTGTTTTTATTTTTGTGTCTTGGAAATGTGAGGAGAGATTAAACACTGGAACGGATACACAGAGCGCTCCACTATTTCATAAAATCAATATGGCTCGAAGAAAGCTATAGAAGAACAAACTTGCATATTTATATCACGCCTTTTATGTCCTAAGGGTGCCCCATAGCGCTTTACATCCAATGAAGTACTTCCGAAATGTAATCACATAGGAACATTTTAAAGCCCATTTAATTCATCCTTTTCAAGAAAAAAAACCCTACAATGCTCCCCATCGCAGCATCCAACTATTCCTAGAGTTCCAGAGTCTTTGCTTCCAATATCCTACCGAGAAATCCATTCCAAGTGTTATCATTGTGCACGAGAAGACAGTCATGACATCAGTCATGAATTTGCCTTTTGCCAGTTTGCGCATTTTCATAATTTACCACGAAAGTACTTTGCATTTCTATCTTTTTGTCAAACACTTAATTCTAAAAATATTTTGTAGCACTTATACCCACAGATTGTACGAAGGTAGAGTAGGCCAACGACAGACTCTCCCCCGGTGTCGTTGCTTTAAAACATATTTAGATTTTAGTACTAGTGAGAGAAAGAGTCAGAAGACAAGACTAGTGAGTTGTAATGACTAAATACAGTAATGACTGGAGCAATTTTGGAGATGAGAGGCTGTTGAATGAAAAGGTCTTGACCAGCACATACATCTAATCGTCCATAGGTCATAATAATTTCTGTAGCTGTAACTTCCTCATGGTATCAAATCAACTTAAAACCACAAAGTTAATCTGTACTCAAGTTCAGGGACAGCAATGCTAAGGGAAAGAAGAAACATTTTCTCTTTTGGCACTCAGTGTCAGTAATCCCAAGTCAGAATCTTCTGCTGTATCCCACTCTAGCTCTCTCTCTGCACTCAGAACATCTTCATCCAAGTCTCCTGCATTCAGCCGATGGCTGCTCGCTCCTTTCTGCCTATAAGCTTTACAAATCGTGCCTTCCCCTTCTTCTTCTTCTTCCTCCCCCTCCCCCCCCCCACCCCCACCCGCACCCTCCCTTTTAATTCCTCTGTTCTTCTATTTTCATTTACATTGCCTGAGTGCAATTAAGAACCTGTCCTGCATTCCCAAATAAATACTTTTGAAGAATGTCTATTTATTCACGACAGATCTATCCTTGAGTGTTAATCGCTGGTCTGTCACCAAGATAGCCTGAAGTTTGTCCATCTAAAAAGGTGGATACTAGGGTTTAGTTACACAAGTCCATGGTTTCCCCGGGTCAGATTTATATTATCACATCACGGTCACCGTCACTTAGCAGTTCAAATACTTCCAATCCCTGGACATTCTATGGGTCACTCACAAGAACTAAGAGAGCTGTCCCTTGTGAGCTGCTTGACACAATGGCCCAGAATTTGCTGGAGCGGGGCATCTCAGCATGTGCTGAGAGTCTCACCCTTCAGATCCAATTATTTTTGAGCCATAAATTGCTGGACGTGCAAGCTGATAACAAGGTCAATGGGCATCTGGGACCTTGGTGAATGATGGGACCAATAGTCTATCTCCTTAAACAATTAAATTTAAGGATCGAGAAAGTAACCAAGCGAATGACTGAGAAGGAAATAGGGTGAATTAGAGTCAAATTAAATACAGAAAGAGAGAGGGAAAGAAAAATTGGATTAAGAGAGAGTAAAAAAGAGACAGAAAGGAAAATTAAGAAAAATGAAAAAAAAATTAAATTTGAAAATGTCCAGGAACAATTTACTATCTGCCAGAGTGAAATTCCAAAATTTCAATTGTTCCCTTTCTGGGCAGCCAAAGTTGAGTGGCATTGCAGGAACATAAATCACCCTATTAACAGGGTCCTTACGCTGTGAAAAACCAGCCCTAACTTTCTGAAGCGAGTTTAATTTGAATTTACGGTGCAAATCCAGCAATTTCTTGAAACTCATGGGAAGGTTGATGGCAAGCTCCCATTTTCGCGAGGCTAACAGCAGAGCTGCGTAAATCGTCCAGCAATTTGTGGTGATTTGTGGTGTGCATCTCTTCCTCGCCACAAATTGCTAGACGATTTACACACTAATAACGGTGTGCGTATTAAACTCGCCGTTATTTTCCCAGCAAATTCTGGGCCACTGTGTCAAGAAGCATTGACCAGTTCAGAGACCTTTCCACTTTGTGTTGGACTGGTTGCAGTCTCCTAACAATGCTATTCACCCTTCTTGCGAAGGTGACATCGCTCCCTTATTTTCATCTGGCAATCTGCAGCAAACCCCAAATATAGCCGCCTTCTCATTCCACACATGTAGCCAAAGAATTCCACACAGTTGGTACTAATCTGGACCATATGAAACATTGCTGTTGCTTTTATCAGCTACTTGTGTCTTTAGACTGCTTCCTCCTAAATCACTGAAGATTTGCAGGGGCGGGGGGTGACAGAAGGACAAACAGTTGAGTCCCATGCATAAAATCTTAACTACATCTGAAATCTGGTCCAACACCTCTATTTTAAAATTCTCATCCTCGTGTTCAAATCCCTCTGTGGCCTCACCACCCCCCTACCTGTAACCTATTCCAGCCCTATGACATTCAGAGATCTGCGTGTTCCTCCAACTCTGGCCTCTTGTGCATCCCCTACTCCTTTGCCAAACCATTGGTGGCCGTACCTTCAGCCATCTAAGCTCAAAGCTTTGGAATTTCCTCCCATAACTTCTCCGCCCATCTCACCCCTTTTAAGGCCCTCCTTAAAACCTACTTCTTTGGCCAAGCTTTTAGTCATCTGTCCTTATGTCGTCTTCTTTGGCTCGATCTCAATTTTAGTCTGATAATGCTCCTGTGACGCGCCTTGGAACGTTTTACTATGTTAAAAGTTCCATATAAATTTGGAAGGTTCCGAATCATGCTGTGATAGGATTACACAAGGGCCAGAAGCCCTCCTATACCTTAACCAAGTGGTCTTCACTTTATTTACGCATGAGCCTAGACAGAGAGTTGCAGCAGGCTAGGTGGCGTTATAGCTGAGCCTAATCTTACTCTCTCCAGACATATATACATACACACACACACACTTATACAGACACAAAAACACTAACTTTTTAGCAGGAGTAATTTGATAGCAATGAGGAGCCAGAACTTTGACAGATTTTTCCCTCCCTTGCCCAAGGATGTTGAGGCCAATTAAAGCATTCCCACCACTGCTACTGTCCTGGTTGACATCAGCTAAATCAGCACAGGGGAGAGTGGCTCTGTGTGACTTAGTGTCTACACCACACGATGCATTGATCCAATGAGCCCTCGGGATAACTTGCTATGTCTATTTCTAATGAGGAATAAATTAAATATTTCAATAGTTTAAAAAGTATATATACGTACACCAATGAGGATAATTGAATGAGTTATCCTCATTAATATGTTGCTTTAGAAACAGTCAGCTACCTAGCATACACAGAATAAAAGTAGAATCAAAATGCTAATCAGATCCTGATGAAGATTTCAGAAGGTTAAATAATTAACTGCAAACAGAATTCTTCCTTTCCCTTCTTTGAATTCCTGCAGCAAGAAAAGCTGTAAATCCCTGACAATTTTACACATGTACCTGACATTTGGTGTGTTCAAGAACTTTAAATGCACCTCTAATCAATGACAAGTTGATGCAAGTGGATTACAGTGAAATATTAGCTGATAAGCAAGTAGTTAGTATAGGGGTTGACATACATCAGACTGCAGGACAAGGTCATCAATTAAAATGCAGGTGTGGGGAGCCTGGGTGTACCTGTGTGCATTACAGATTGTGATATGCTCTATCCTCATTGCAGCACTGTCTGGAGCCCAAAGCCTTGCACTTCGTAACAGAGCAATGCATTAAGTGTCAGATATCAGCTTTGTATTTAATACTGTTATGGCTGAGGTCCACTAGCCTTAATCAGGTCACTGAAGTTTACAGGGCATATTTGTAGATGCGTAAAGTTTTTAAATCAGGTTTGCTTTTGCACCAGCATCCTGGGAATGGCTCGTTTCCTTTGTCACTGAAACAGCCTCATCATTTCAGCTCCATCATTCCTTCTTTTCTGCTTCAATGCCAAGCTACTTCAAAGGGACATGTATCCAAACTGGCTGTTTTGGGCAATTGCTTTCCCCTACAAAAAGGATGATGATGATCCCTGTACACTACAGCTGGGAAAGTTAGACTAGTTTCAAATCAACAACAGTTTTGAATTAAAGGAACAATCCAAATTGAAAGCAGTACTGCGTGGATTTTGTTTCCCCCACAGACTGTGGTAAAACCTACCAAGCTCTGGGAACATAAAAGCTAGCTCAGAAATAAAATGATACAAGTTTGGGTGGTGTAAACAGTCCAGTGCCATGTTCCTGCTCATTCCCAGGAATTATAGGCAAAATGCTTTAGAGCAGAGATGTATTGCATTGATGAAATTCAATTCCAGGTCAAAGAATGAATCAGAGTATCCAATGCAAAGAGCATTAGAAGGAAGCGTTCAAACCCTAGTGCACTGAAACCAGTTTCTCGAGGTAGTGAGCATATAGCCCAGAGGCATGAAAGTGGTGCACTCCATCATGCCTAGGATCCCATGCAACAATTTCTGAATGCCACAATCTCTTACTCACAATTAAATATAAAACCCAAACCGCATTTAATTTGTGCCACATAAGGCTTATATGTACCGAGGTGTGCAAATAGACTGAGGTACTGCTTAAGCAGTTAGCCACTAATATCAACATTATGTACTGAATGCAGTAAAGAACTGCAAAATTATGTGTCAATAAACTTATAGTAACAACATCATGATACTCCAGTCTTATCGTCATCAGCAAATCATTGTCGGCACAAAAACAAAAATTTAAGTATAAAACACATGTTTTTTTTTAAAAATAGAATATGTAATAGCCATTACCTTTAGAGGAACCAGGGCCTTCCTGATGTGGCTTTCTGTGGCCCTAACCCAGTGCTACTGCTGCTCTCATGGCTAGAGCTGACTAGGTATTGGCTCCATATCCTTCGCAGCAACTCCAGTCTCTGTCCTACTGCCAGCAAGAGAGGGGGAGAGGGTGGAGGGTATTGTCACCACAATGGCTGCCAGCACATAGTCTCCAAGATGGCCAGACTTGGTCAACATGCATGTACTCCAACCAGCAGCCTGGAAGTTCAATCAATAGCAGCACACTCCCTACCCCCCCCCCCCCCCCACCCAGACAAGGAAAAACATTTCCCTGTAGGGTCGAAGGAGGGCTTTGGAGATCTTGTAGAGCCATAAAACCTCCCCATTCCTAAGATAACAGGCTGTAAAACTGGAGTCATGCCAGGAAAGTAGGGAAACACACGCACAACATCCCGATCCCCACTGATCACTGCCAACCACCAGCTGGATGTTGGTGATTTTCAGCCAGTTATATACCCAGGGTTCAGCTGGGAAACGTAAACCACTTCAGCTTCACTCATTATCTGCTTCATTAACTGAACCGTCAAAAGTGTTAATGGTTGTCCACAAAAGACAAGTCACAGCCCCCCTCACAAATTTATTGACCCATTCTTTAAAATTTTTACAAACCTTAGAAGTCAACAGGTTTTTTTAAAAAAAATAAATCTTTACCTTTTCCAGGGCTTCCCGATCAATAATTTCTTGCACAGCCAACAACTTGATGCTGAAAAACAGGAAAGGCAATACTTCGGTAAATTAATTTCTCTCATCCAGCACACTTGCATATTCAAGACATTTGTTCAGGTGTTGTTGGGGCTTCCAAGGTTCACCACGTCACACCACATGACATTCTTGGAAAAGATCACAGTGGAAATACTTCCCACAGCAACTTCCAGGCTGTTTGCTTACTGTTTTTTGGACAAAGTCACAATTGTAACACCTTCGTTGGCAAAGTTTCAAACAGTAGACCAAAAATAGCGCTATTAAACTTGTCCTATTGAAAGTATGACCCCATTTTTCCCTTTGGGAAATAGTCACGGTTGGTAAGCTGTATCTAACTTCCATTTGAACTGAGGATTACCAAAGACCTGGGCCATTAGAAAACTGCAGAAATGTTAAAGATAGAATTAGGAGAATTACACAAAACTTCATCCTTCGACAAAATAGTCCTAACTGTGGTTACGCAACAGTATTTTCCAACATGGTGCGAGAGCTTTTAAACCTGCAAATGAGCTCTCCCATATCCTGTCCTCATCCAACATACACATTTCCAGCAAGGAGTCTCTGGATAACAAATCAGAAATGGAAACCCAAGCTGATTTCCCCCTAACTCAAGGTGCTAAGGCCAGTTCCAACGCCTCTGCCCCCGTCCAGGCTGGGGATCGAACCAGACTATCCTTGTCCGCGAGTCTCAGCTACACATGGTCTCTTGTGACGGCTAAGGCAAAGTTCCTCAGGATAGACTGCGTACCGAACAAAGAAACTTGACTAGGCTGGATTTATTCCTTTTACCTCTAGTGAACATGGCAGACTGGTCAAAAAAGTAAAAGCCCATGGGATCCCAGGGAAAGTGGCTAGTTGGATCCAAAACTGGCTCAGTGGCAGGAAGCAAGGGTAATGGTTGACTGGTGTTTTTGCGACTGGGGGAAGGCCGTTTCTAGTGGAGTTCCGCAGGACTCAGTACTAGGTCCCTTGCTTTTTGTGGTATATATTAATGATTTGAACTTGAATGTGGGGGGCTTGATGAAGTTTGCAGATGATACAAAAATTGGCCTTGTGGTTGATAGTGAGGAGGAAAGCTATAGACTGCAGGAAGATATCAATGGACTGGTCAGGTGGGCAGAAAAGTGGCAAATGGAATTCAATCCAGGGATGTGTGAGGTAATACATTTTGAGGACAAACAAGGCAAGGGAGTAGACAATAAATGGGAGGATACTGAGAGGTGTAGAGGAACAAAGGGACCTTGGAGTGCATGTCCACAGATCCCTGAAGGTAGCAGGAAAGGGAGATAAGGTTGTTAAAAAGGCATACGGGATACTTTCTTTTATTAACCAAGGCATGGAGTATAAGAGCAGGGAGGTTATGCTAGAACTGTATAAAACATTGGTTAGGCCACAGCTTGAGTACTGCATACAGTTCTGGTCACCACATTACAGGAAAGATGTGATTGCACTAGAGAGGGTACAGAGGAGATTTACGAGGATGTTGCCAGGGCTGGAGAATTTTAGCTATGAGAAAAGATTGGATAGGCTGGGGTTGTTTTCTTTGGAACAAAGGAGGCTAAGGGGAGATTTAATTGAGGTATATAAAATTATGACAGGACTAGATAGAGTAGATAAGGAGGACCTATTTCCCTTAGCAGAGGGGTCAGTGACCGGGGGCATAGGTTTGAAGTAATTAGTAGAAGGATTAGAGGGGAGCTGAGGAGAATTTTTTTCAGCCAGAGGGTGGTGGGGGTCTAGAACTCACTGCTTGAAAGGGTGGTAGAGGCAGGAACCCTCATCCCATTAAAAAAGTACTTGGATGAGCATTTGAAGTGCCATAACCTATAGGGCTACGGACCAAGTGCTGGAAAGTGGGATTAAGCTGGATAGCTCTTTTTCGACTGGCACAGACACGATGGGCTGAATGGCCTCTTTCTGTGCCGTAACCTTCTATGATTCTATGAACACGACTGCCTTTTTTCAAAATTCTGCTTCAATGGACGCTGACTATGTCCTGCTGATGACTTACTGGTCTGCAGACTGAACCTCTCCAGCAGTCAATACAATGGCAGATTTCCCCTTGCCCCAGAAGCCAATCACATTTAGTTCACTTCACAGTGCCAGCTGGCAAGAGTTCACCTCATTACTGGTTCTTTTTGTACATAGTTCACTCCAGCAATTTGAGTGCGTCTTAAATATTTACACTAATGCAATTTGGTGAAAGTATAAAGTAATGCACACTCAGATTCGGCTATTAAAATATTCCCAGTTTGTTTGTTTTCATATACAAGACACTAAGGATATCAAGCAAAAGTATAATGCTTTAGAGAGATAGATGTTGGTCTGAAACACAAAAATAAAAAGAAGTCCACAGCTCCTTAGCAACAGAGACTTGTTTGTGAAACAAAAACAGTAAATCTGAAGTCTTACTGAAACAAATTCCTAAAGCTAAAGTGCATGGTAAATTTTGTCTGTTGCCTTTTATCAAGGGAGCTTCAAAGAACTCACCAGATATTGAACAAGTTGCCCACGACTAGGGGAAAAACACCACTAAAAAAATTGTAACGCTCAGCCAGAGTTCTGGGAGGCACTTGAGTACAGAAGGCTAGATTATGTACCGGTGAGACTGTGCTTCCTCATTGTTTGAGAACAGGTTAACCATCCCCTTCCCCAATATCCAAAAAGGATATTACAGTCCTCTCATTCGGGAGGGAAATCAACTAGGAAACCTGTTCCTTCAAAAGAAAACTGTTCTGATAGTAATGATTTAATTAGAATGTTCTTGAACCTGGATTGCTGACAGAGCAACGTGGACAGTGGATTAATCAGAATAAATATGGAGGCAGATGCATTGAAATGCTTACATAGAATGTACAGAACAGAAACAGGCCATTCGGCACAACAGATCCATGCCGGTGTTTATGCTCCACACGAGCCTCCTCTTTCCCCACTTCATCTAATCCTATCAGCATATCTTCCTATTCCTTTCTCCCTCATGTGCATATCTAGCTTCCCCTTAAATGTTTCAACTACTACTTGTGGTAGCAAGTTCCACATTCTAACCAGTCTCTGGGTAAAGAAATTTCTCCTCAATTTCCTATTGGATTTATTAGGAACTATTCTATATTTATGGCCCTTAGTTCCGGTCACCCCTGCAAGTGGAAACATCTCTACATCTACCCTATCAAACACTTTAATAATCTTAAAAACCTCCATCAGTCTTCTCTTTTCTAGAACAGCCCCGGCCTGTTCAATCTTTCATGATAGGTATAAGCTCTCAGTTCTGGTATTATCAGAGTAAATCTTTTTTTGCACCTTCTCCAGTGCATCTATATCCTTTTTATAATATGGAGACCAGAACTGTTCACAATACTCCAAGTGTAGTCTAACCAAGGTTCTATACAAGTTTAACATAACTTCTCTGCTTTTCAAATCTATCCCTCTAAAAATGAACCCGTGTTTGGTTTGCTTTTTTTTAAAAAAATGACCTTATTAACCTACGTCATTACTTTAAGTGATTTGTGTATCTGTACCCCCTGATCCCTCTGCTCATCTACCCCATTTAGACTCTTATTATCCAAGCAATATGTGGCCCCCTTATTCTTCCTATCAAAATGTAATACCTCACACTTATCTATACTGAAATTCATTTGCCAATTACACACCCATTCGGCAAGTTTATTAATGTTGTCTTGTATTTTGTTGCAGTCCTCCTTGGTATTAACTATACCCCCTAATTTGGTGTTGTCCGCAAATTTTGAAATTGTATTTCCAATTCCCGAGTCCAAATCCTTTATGTAAATGATGAACAACTGTGGTCCCAGCACTGATCTTTGGAGAACACAACTTCCCACCTTTTGCGAGTCTGAATATCTACCTTTATCCTCTACTCTCTGTTTTCGGTTTTGTAGCCAGCTTACTATCCATTCTGCTACTTGTCCCCAACTCCACATGCTCTGACTTTAGTCATGAATCTACTACACCTTACCTTATCAAAAGCCTTTTGAAAATCCAAATATATTACATCTGGACTCGTTTCCTGTACCTTCAGGACACCCTTGACAGTGTACTTCTCCTCTGTCTCGTCTTCCCACAATCTATTATTTGGAAAAAAAACCCACCTGCAATCTGGGGGAAAAAGGCCTTTGGTTTTAGGGCTGTTAACGTTAATGCTGAGTTAACAAACTGCTTTGGCCAAAGACAAAATTGCTTTCACTTCCACCTGCGGCAGTATTTGGACCGTCAACTTGAGAGTTGATTTCACAATTGAAAGAAATGCTATGGCAACCATTCAAACGAAACCAAACAAAAGGCTCCCAACAGCTGAAGACACTGCACTGAAAATATCAATTGGCTTGGTGGGGGGGGGGGGGGGGGGTGGGGGGAAGAAGATGAGAAGAGAAAGACTGTGTCAGTCAAGACCCTTGTGCTGCTTTGGCAAGAGAGGCATCAATGGAAGGTTCAGCATTGAGAGTTATTCCCCACTGATATAAAGTGCTTAGCCCATTATGATGGCTTCAGATGTGCCAAAAACTACAGTGAAGCACCCAAGCAGTGGTTCAAGATCGAAAGGCTGTCACTCCTCATCCACCAGCTTAAACATCCACTCTCTCCACCATCGGCATACCGTGACTTCAGTGTGTCCTCTCCACAGGATGCAATGCAGCAACTCGCCAAGGCTTCTTCGACAGTACCTCCCAAACCCGCAACCTCCACCACCTAGAAGGACAAAGACAGCAGATGCATGGGAACACCACCTCCAAATTCCCAACTTGGACATATACCAATGTTCCTTCATCATCGCTGGGTCAAAATCCTGCAACTCCCTGCCTAACAGCACTGTGGGAGTACCTTCACCACACGGACTGCAGAAGTTCAAGAAGGCTCCCCAACATCATCTCAAAGGCAACTAGAGATTCGCAACAAATGACGACCTTGCCAGCGACGCCCATATCTCAAGAATGAATAAGACAAAACTCGTAAACAAAGTAAAGAAAATGAAATGTTAAAAAGTGTAAATCATGAACTTAAACTATATATTATGTAGATATTCCATTCACACACAAACACCACCTAACAAGCTACTTCATCACTGACTCACATTACTCCGTGCAAGCACAGTCATGCCGAGAAACCTGGATGCATCAATGGATCACTCTTGTAAGCACCATGCGATCAAAATGTACAGTGTATTCATAAAATCATATACACACACACACACACACACACACACACACACACACACACATATATTTTATGAATGTATAACAGCTTCAATGTGAATGTACCTTCGTGAGAATCCAATAAAAAAGCCTATCCTCTAACCTACCAACTGCAGTGCCACAGGAGATCATCTGGTTAATACAAAGTGTCAAGCAAACACTTCTAGAAATACTCAGCACTGATTTGTACTCTGCAAATCATTAGTATGTGTCAGCGGATTCCCCAACACTTCTGAAGGCTTGAGCGCACCTTCCTGTTTCCGACATGTGTGATGATGCAGAGCCCACAGGCCAAACGCATGGTCAGTTTGCTTGGGATAACAACTGCTGACAGGAGAAAAGTTGTGTGACAGCAGCAATATGCCAACAGCTCACAGGCAGTCACATGCCGAGGGCTCAGCTGATGGTCCTGAACAACAATCTTAAAGGCTGTGACAAATGCAAAATACTTCAGTTTTTTGTGTCTTGTTAAGCAGTCAGCTGGTTAGGTGTTGTTTATTATATTCCATACACCCATATCAACAGATTATCTGGTCATCATCACGCTGTTCGTGGGAGCTTGCTGTGCGCAAATTGGAAATTGGCTGACATTTCCTACATCACAACAGTGACTACACTTCAAAAGTACTTCACTGGCTGTAAAGCACTTCGGGATATCGTGAGGTCATGAAAGGCGCTGTAGAAATGCAAGTCTTTCTTTTATACTACATTGTTCCAGAAAAGTTCAGCAGGAATCTTTCACACATCAGTGTTCACACTATCACAAGTTGCAGACAATTGAGAGCTAGGTTGTGTGCCGATGTTCAAAAATAAACGCATGCGCATGCAGGCTGTGGACATAAAATGACGCGATAACCGTATATACCCCTGCATTAAGCGATCGATAAGTCAACACTCCCTTTCCCCGGCCAAAACAAAACCGAAAATCTATGACCAACATAGAAGATTCCTCCAACCCCTGCTCCCTAAAGGGTGTAAAATTTGATGTCAATATGCACTCACTATTCCCACATGTTGCCATCAGAGACAGAGAGCTGGAGAGTGTGTCCAGAATTGGCAGGAGCGCAGGACCAGGCTAGCAGATGGTGAATGAGCAACCATACCATCCACTACACTAATGTGCAGGACACATTAACCCAAAATTTTGAATTTCATCAAAAGTGGCCAAAATTTTTTGGCTTTTATGAAAAGGCATTGCCTGAAGACATTGTGGTTTTTAAATTTAAAAAAAAATTAGTCTGTAATTTAGCAAATAAAGAACTTTGCACCAAAGACAAACTATACTTCTAACAGAGGTTCTAAAGGCAACACTCGGAAAACGGAAGCAGCATGCTATAGGTAGAGCTAAGCTACCCCCACTACCAACAGATCAGATCAAAGCTCTGCAGTCCTGCCACATCCAGTCATGAATGGTGGTGGACAATCGTCGCTGGGTCAAAATCCTGGAACTCCGTACCTAACAGCACTGTGGGAGAACCTTCACCACACGGACTGCAGCGGTTCAAGAAGGCAGCTCACCACCACCTTCTCAAGGGCAATTAGGGATGGACAATAAATGATAGCCTTGCCAGCGACACCCACATCCCATGAATGAATAATAAAAAAACACTCCCAATAGCATCTTCCCAACATTGATTATTGAAATTAAGCCCAGTTTGCACTGACCTGTGCAAGGATCACATGGCAACTGCTCCAAACACAGCACTTAAACCCACATACCTGCATTGAGCTTATGGTCTTCAAAGAGCTTTCTATTAATAAAAAGCTAAGAACCAGTGACAAATGAAGATAGAAAGCAACACAAAGAAACATTTCCTATTTATACCCGCTAAATTCAATGGTGGATACCTTTAATTGCTTAGTCCTGTTAGCAGTTTACTCCTGTTGACTATGACACAACACAGAAGGAGGCCATTTGGTCTATCGGCTCTTTGGTAGAGCTATCCAATTAGTCCCACTCCCCTGCTCTTTTCCCCCATAGCCCTGTGATTTTTTTTCCCCCTTCAATTATTTATCCAATTCCCTTTTGAAAGGGACTATTGAATCTGCTTCCATCCCCTTTTCAGGCAGTGCATTCCAGATCATAACTCACTATGTAAAAAAATGTTTAATCTCGCCTCTGGTTACCGACCCTTCTGCCACTGCAAACAGATTCTCCTTATTTACTCTATCAAAACCTTTCATGATTTTGAACAGCTTGATTCAATCTTCTCTTAACCTTCTCTGCTCTAAGGAGAACAACCCCAGCTTCTCCTGTCTCTCCACATTTCCTTGCATTGAAGCTCTTTTCCTTTTTCACCCATGGCCGATATTGGGTGTGTTGATGTCAATGCAATTTGCCCACTATACAAGGTGGCCAATGCACACTTTTTTTTAAAAAAAAAGCAGAGGAAATCTTCATCCTTCATTCCTGCTCTATCTAAACGCCCCAGTCTCATTATGATAATTAAACATCAATATTGACAAATGTTAATAAATAATAACGAGAAATAACCAATCATCATCAGTTTTAAGGCTCTGCCCATATAGATCTTTTTACAACTCACTGTCAACTCTTCCTCAGCAACTTGGGTTGGAGATTAAAACCCTAGAACCATTTGGGAGGTGGTCAGTGACGGGGACAGACGGAAAGTGTATGTAGTATGTAGGAGGAAGTGTTAAAAGGCCAAGTCTGCTCTCTCAACTTGTGTCACTGGTTTGTAAGCAGCAGTCACAGGGTTTCTCGAGGCGATGGGGAGGATGACTGAAGGCAGCAGGGCTGCCCGAGGGGACTTAATGACAGGCAATCGCATATCAAAGAGGTGGAAACAGCTGTTCAAATTGCCCGAAATAGTCGGCACGCTTAATATGGTTTAAGCGGCAACTTTAATTGATGCCTATGGTAATGGCAAATGGTCAGCACCATTTGCCCGATATAGGCGGCTGTCAGGGGATGAGCGCAGGCGGCATAAGTGGGGTGAGGGTTGGCTGTTGGAGGGGGGGGGGGGGGGTGGGGGCGGGGGTGGAAAAGAGACACTAAATACCTTCAAAATGGTGACCGGGACAACCAGAATTTAATTAACTGTGGCAGCATTTTTCAATAAATCACAAAGTACATTTGTATTTCAATTGAATGGCTTAGTCCTTCCCTTGTACTGGTTTTCAGACAAACCAATTAATCGCTGCACCCAGGTATTAAATTAAGCTGGGATATGAATTGTGAGAGTGAAGCTGGTTTCTAAACCTCTAATGAATTGGGTAAAAATTAAAGCTAATACCAAGTTCAATTTTGAAACTGCTCTATTTTTGTCAGTCAATATTGGTTTCTTGTCAGCTTGGTAACAATTAGTTGAAAAATATTAAGACTAACCGCTTGCATATAATAACAGCAGATTAGCTGCCACAAACACAGATTATAAGCAAGTATGGAACAAGAGAAGGGTACTCAAACTCATCAAGTCCACTCCTCCCAATCGCAGGAAAATCTTTCAATACTTGGAAGGTTAAAAAATGCAAGAACCTGCACAGGCACAATGGGCTGAACACTCTCTTTCTGTGCTGTAAGATTCTATGACATATATTGACCAGTCAAAAATAACTATATGATGTCCTGTCATTCTTATAACTTTTAGTCACGCTCTTGATATTTACCCAAACTTTTCTTTCGTTAAAAAAAGGCAGAGTTAACTGATCCAGCATTACTTGCTAGTTTTCTGGATTAACCAGCATCCTATATAAAAAAAAAGCTACTGCCCTTTTTAAAAATCCAATCTGATCGCTGAAAACAAACCAGTTCCTGCAGTTGTACTGTACTAAAGGGGTCAACAAATGTGTTGACGCTGTATTTGTTGAATCTACTTTCTGTAAATAGATTTTGTTGGATGGCCTTTCACTGCCAATTAAAATGCGTGTAACAGGAAGCCCTCATGAAACTTCGCTGACCTTTTGGTAAACAAGTAAAATGTTGTGAACAATGTGTTATTTACTCACCAAGAATTGAGCGATAAATCCTTTGTGAATTAAGAAACATCTGTAGCAGTGAGAGCAACCAGAACGATTGAGGGGATGGAAGGGTTGGATTATGAAGAGCGATTATGTAAATTGGGCATGTTCTCATTGGAAAAGAAGGTTGAGAGGTGATATGATTGCTGTTTTTAGGATTCTAAAAAAGGGACTAGATGCAGATCATGGCAAAAAACTGCTTCACCTTGTCCAGAACAGTCGAGGACAGGACCTGCGCTCAAAGGGTGGAAACAATATTTCATTGAGTGAGTGGTCAATCTCTGGAATAGGCTCCCTAGGGAGATGGTGGAAGCAGTTGGTATTGATTAATTCAAATGCAAATTAGATAGACTACTTTCAGAAAATAACATTTTGGGATACAGTACATGAGAAATTTGAGACATGACATGTGGTAGGTATAACATGCTTTGGAGGAACAGGTGACTTTGGACCTATGATTCCCAAAGTTCTCCACCACCATGTTTTTCTCACGTCATGTTTGGGTTGTTGTAGACTAATGGATAGCGATTGATTGCTATGATTAGTCAACAGCTCCATTATCGTTGCGTCACGCAACTACCAGGATGTTAGAAGGCGAACTGGATGAACCTCTGTCTTTTTTGTCTAGCAGTTCCTATGTTAGAGAGTCAGGCTAAATATAAATAAGTCTCCAGTTTTTTTTTCAGTAATACTATTGGAAGTCATTTCTCTTAAGACTTTGCACTTGGAAAGTTTCCAGGTTTACTATTGTACAATAAGCTACTGCATTACGTGATAGATCTGGTTTCTAGAGCTGTTACATGGGTTTATTTTTCTCGTGGGATTAGTTCCACAAATACAAAATATCCACAGCACAAAGTACAGCTGTCAGATGAGCCACTGTGCTTGTGGACACACACACGTGCCTTCTCTCCTGAGGCATCTCTGCATCTGCCTGCACACAGGTGTATTGCATATTATCTAGTACAAAAATAAACTTTCTTCAAATCAAATACAATTAAAAGGGATTATATAAAACCTATGACATAACTACAGACTAATAAAAAAGCATGTTTTTGTTCAATGCAGGTGCACAAGTTAAAATTAAATCATTAAAGTCATAACTGATCACTGTACAACTGTTATTTCTCGTGGGCATGTAATTGACAAATGAATTTCAATATAGCTAAGCGTGAGGTGGTGCATTTTGGTAGGAAGAATAAAGGAGCAGAGGGATCTGTGGGGGGGGGGAGCGGGGGTACAGATACACAAATCACTAAAAGTAGCAAGGCAGGTTAATAAGGCCATTAAAAAAGCAAATCAAGCACTGGGGTTCATTTCTAGAGGGATAGAATTGAAAAGCGGAGAAGTTATGTTAAACTTGTATAGAATCTTGGTTAGGCCACACTTGGAGTATTGTGAACAGTTCTCGTCTCTATTATAAAAAGGATATAAAGGCACTAAAGGTGCAAAAAAGATTTACTAGGATGATACCAGAACTGAGAGATTATACCAATGAGGAAAATTGAACAGGCTGGGGCTCTTTTCTCTGGAAAAAAGACTGAGGGGTGACCTGAGAGGTCTTAAGGTGATGAATGGGTTTGATAAGGTAGAAGTAGAGATGTTGTTTCCACTTGTGGGAAGTCCAAAACCAGGGGCCATAAATGTAAGATAGTCACTAATAAATCCAATTGGGAATTCAGGAGAAACTTCTTTACCCAGACAGTGGTTAGAATATGGAACTTGCTACCACTAGAAGTAGCTGAGACATTTAAGGGGAAGCTAGATAAGCAATGAGGGAGAAAGGAATAGAAGGATATGCAGATGGGGTTCGGTGAAGTAGGGAGGGAGGATGGTCATGTGGAGCATATACACAGTCACAGACTAGTTGGGCCGAATGGCCTCTTTCTGTGCTGTAAATTCTATGTAATGCAGTCAGCATGATCTCTATATCTGTGCCATAAAACTTTTCAGACAATTTTGGCCCATGAAGGAGGCAGTTTTACTGTTAATTTGTTTTCAAAAATTCTCTGGAAAGGTCTCTCAGCACAGCTGTAGATCATAAGGCTGCCACAATGATGTCATCCTTCCTGGAGAAGGCAATGCAAAAACAGAAGTTATCGGCATTCCCCTCCTAAAATATACCATGTTATAGACTGGATTCCTTCCCTACAACATAGTATCACAACATTCAGAACACTTGTCAGGGGATTGCGTTCAATAAAAAAGGGGGGAAAAATAGGCCATCGAGCCCAGCCAGTCTGCTCTTTCCAATGGACAGCGTACAACTTTCACAGACACAGACTCAACCCATCTTATTCAATTCCCGAGGGAGCTGAAGAGTCAAAAGTGAAACTTTCAAGTGGAGAAAGGGTCTAAAATGTCTCCCCAATCCCCACAAGGGTAATTGAACAAAACTCTAGGAACCCAGTCTGGATTATTCAATGCCGTGCGGCTGCATTCCACGATCTTACGTAGACGAGAGCCATATAGTGTTCCCCAAGTATATTTGAAACACACGTCTCCATTCTTATGCTCATCATGTTCAGTCTTTTCCTTACTTTATTTTGAGGGGAGGGGGAATGGTGTATTTCCCTTATTTTCTCCTTCCTATTGTTCAAGTATCACCCAGTTCAGCTTCTAGGCTCCAGTCAAAGTCACCCTTTGTTTTCACTGACACAAGGCCCATCAATAACTTTCCCGGCAACTAAACATCCTGTTTATATTTCTAAAATAAAACATTAATGGACAATAGCACTGAAAACAATACCTTTTGAAGGTAGGGTGCATACAGTATTTTAAATGTAGGCTCACCAATAAAGTCAGAGTTTGGATAATTTGTTTTGACTTATGATCAAGTGCCTTTGACATCTATCCCAGCACTTCATAACGCTCACATTGAGCAGCATTTGCAGACATAACAGGGTCGACGCTTCAAAAGTAATTCATTGACTGAAATATTTTGAGACATCCTGAGGATGAGAGAGGCGCTATATAAATGCAAGTTTGCTTGTTTTTCCTTAACTGCCACATCCACTCCACAGGCTTCCCTACATTCTAGTTCTCCTACGTGCGCTCCATCCTCCATACTTCACACTCCCAGCCATCCCCATTGCCCCCAACCCCTTCTCTAACTGCCCACAGACTCCAGCATGCCCCTAAACCACAAACTGAGTTCTCCCAGCCTTCAGACCCTCCCGAGTGTGTTTCCCATCCCGCACCCTTGGGGCAGTTCCCCTTCCAGATAGTAGCCCCCCTCCCTAATGCTCCCAGGCCTTAAACCCCACCCTCAATTTATGAGTGCTGCCAGAGCCCAACAACTACCACCCTGCTGAGCCTCAACAGCTAGCCCTGGAATTTGAACTCAAGACGTCCAAAGCGAAGGTCGATATCACACACATCAAGCTTCTGGTCGCTGTTACTGCCCATACAGAGTGTTTTGTTCTACTATTTGATAGGGTAAATAATTAATTCAAAAATCTCATCACTGAATATTTTGTGATAATGATCAAGAATTGCATAATGATATCTACCATTAGTTGCTGCAAGCTAAATGAAAGTACTGTGTGAGATGCAGCTGTTCCTCATCTTTGGCCTCAACTTGTAATTTTTCTGTCACTATCTACTCCTAGGCCTGCAGAGTGAAATTTTCTGCATTCACTACGTTGACCCTTATACGTCGTCAAAAAATAGGATCCCATCTCAAGGTGTCAACTGTGGCTCAGTGGGTCGCACCCTCACCTGAATCAGAAGGTTGTGGGTTCAAGCCCCACTCCAGAGACTTGAGGCTGACACTCCAATGCAGTACTGAGGGAGTACTGCACTGTTGGACATGCCATGTTTTGGATGAGACATTAAACCAAGGCCCTGTCTGCCCTCTCAGGTGGACGTAAAAGATCCTATGACACTATTCGAGGAAGAGCAGGGGAGTTCTCCCTGATGTCCTGGCCACAATTTATCTCTTAACCAACACCTAAAACAGATGTTCTGGTCATGTATCTCACTGCTGTTTGTGGGACCTTGCTGTGCGCAAAATGGACTGCCGCATTTTCTACATTACAACAGTGACTACACTTCAAAAGTACTTCATTGGCTGTAAAGCACTTTGGGATGTCCTGGAGGTGGTGAAAGGCGCTTCTTTCTTTTATTTTTAGGTGAGGTCAGAGGGTGGCCCATAGTGACTTGTTCACTATCCCAGAAGGGAGCCACTTGGCTCATTATATCTTTCCATATGGACCAAAGAGATCTATTATCTTTTTCTCCCTCTGCCTCCCCAACCCCCCCACCCAAAAACAAATATATAATTAAAAGCACACCCACCTAACAGTACATGTACAATAATGAACTCATCAGCTAGAAAGAGGAAAAAAACAAAATCTGATGACACAAGGTTCCAATTCCAATATGTACATCTATGATGTAACGTTGTCACGGCTGCTCTGATCAGCCATGAACTCTCAAACTCTGGAGTGGAGCTGTAGTACCTGAACGGAAAATGCATTCTTCTGGCACAGGCCCAAACAATGGGCCTCGAACGTCTGCATGGGGAGGGAAGGAAATCTGAGCCCATTGAAATAATGTACAACAACTTGCATTTATAGTGCCTTTAAACGTAGTAAAGAGTCACAAAGTGCTTCGCAGGAGCAAACAAACACAAAATTTGACACCGAGCCACAGAAGGAGATATTAGGACAGGTGACCAAAAACTTGGTCAAAGAGATAGGTTTTAAGGAACGTCTTTAAGGAGGAGAGAAAAGTAGAGGCAGAGGGGTTTAGGGAGGGAATTCCATAGCTTAGGGTCTAGGCAGCGGAAGGCACAGCCGCCAATGGTGGAGTGATAAAATTGGGGATGCGTAAGAGGCAAGAATTGAAAGAGTGCAGAGATCTCGGAGGGTTGTAGGAGGTTACAGAGATAGAGAAGGGCGAGGCCATGGAGGGATCTGAAAACAAGGATACTACAGCACAGCTTTGATGGGAATACTTTCACCGACTGATTAAGCCCGCATGGCAATTTGACAGAAAAGAAGAATGGCGTTGTATCAGAGCGCACAAACCAAACAAATACTTCAATGGAGTCTTGTTTTCTGACCGGATGTCACTGGACCAGTTTTTAAAATTCAGAATCATTAAAACAAAAGCTCAAGTTGAAAAAGAAAACAGATCAAGTATTTACTTTCAAAATCTGAGCACTCATTTTACAAGTAACAACTTGTATTTATATAGCATTTTTAATGTAGTAAAACGTTCCAAGGCGCTTCATAGGCGCAAAATCAGACAAAAAATTGACCAGAGCCAAATTAGGACCGGTGACCAAACGCTTGTTCAAAGAGGTAGGTTTTAAGTAACATCTTAAAGAAGAGGGGTGGAGAGGCAGAGCGGTTTGGGGAGGAAATTCCAGAGCTTAGGGCCTAGAAGGCTGACGGCCCGGCCACCAATGGTGGGGCAAGGAAGCAGGGAATGCACAAGAGGCCAGAATTGGAGGAACACTGAGTTATGTGAGGGTTGTCGGGCTCGAGGAGGTTACAGAAATAGGGAGGGGTGAGGCCATGGAAGGATTTGAACTGGAGGATGAGAATTTTAAAATCAAGGTGTTAGTGAACCAGCAGTCAATATCGGTCAGCACGTATGGGGGTGATGGGTGCACAGGACTTGATGCCAGTTAGGACACGGGTAGCAGAGTTTATGAAGTCAAGTTTATGGCGGGTGGAAGATGGGAGGCCGGTCAGGAGAGCACTGGAATAATAAAGTTTAGAGGTAACAAAAGCATGAATGTGTGTTTCAGCAGCAGATGGGCTAAGCCAAGGGCGGAGACAAGTGATATTAGAGGTAGAAGTAGGCAGTCTTTGATGGAGAGGATATGGGGTCGATAAGGAACAAAAGCTCGAATAAGATCCAATTTCAAAACTGCTGTCAGTAGATGCACAAACAAAAATAATCCACAAGTCAAACTCCATTAACCCTCATCATTATCTCCTTCACAACAGAAGCCTTCGGACATTCTGACTTGAATTCAAGTAAAGCATCTATTCCTACTTAGCCTAAACCAGAGCACAAAAAGTCAATCTATTTTTTTTATATAAAAAACTATTAATTACACAATGTGATTTACTCTTAACTGGTCTAGCAAGTCATTCAGTTGCATCAAACCACTACAAAGAATAGCGTTACCCACAAACTACAGCGGTGCAAGAAGGTAGCCCATCACCACCTGCTCATGGTAACTAGGGGTGGGAAACAAATGCTGGCCTTACCACATCCCACGAATGAAATAATAATGTTTTTTCTTATCATTCTCAGGATGTGGGTGCCGTTGGCAAGGCCGGTATTTTTGCCCATCTCTAATTACCCTTGAGAAGGTGGTGGTCAGTCTTCTTCTAGAGTTTTAAACTTAAATAAAGCCAATTACATAGGTATGAGGGGCGAGTTGGCTAAGGTAGATTGGGAAAATAGATTAAAAAGGTATGATGGTAGATAAGCGATGGCAAACATTTAAAGAAATATTTCAAAATTCTCTGAGTATACATTTCACTGAGAAATAAAAACTCCACGGGAAAAGTGATCCATCTGTGACTAACGAAAGTAGTTAAGGATGGTATTAGATTAAAAGAGGCCTATAATGTTACCAAGAGTAATAAGCTTGACGATTGGGAGTTTTATAGAAACCAAAGGATGACAAAAAAAAATCATTGATTAAAAGGGAGAAAAACGAATGAGAGTAAACTAGCAAGAAATATAAAAAGATTCTAAGAGCTTCTATAAAGTATGTAAAAAGGAAGAGAGCAGCGAAAGTAAACATTGGTCCCTGAGACAGGAGAAATTATAATGGGAAATAAGGAAATGGCAGAGATGTTAAACAAATATTTTGTACCTGTCTTCACAGTAGAACGCACAAAAAGCACACCAGAAATAGTGGGGAACTAAGGGCCTAATGAGAGTGAGGAACTTAAAGTAACTATCAGTAGAGAAAAAGTACTAGAGAAGCTAAAAGGGACTAAAAGCTGAAATCTCCTGGACCTGATGGGCTACATCCAAGGGTTCTAAAAGAGGTGGCTGCAGAGATAGTGGATGCATCGGTTGTGATCTTCCAAAATTCCCTAGATTCTAGAACGGTCCAAGTGGATTGGAAGGTAGCAAATATAACACCGCTATTCAAGAAAGGAGGGAGAGCACAAATGGGGAACTACAGATGAGGAGGAATTTCACTCAGAAGGTTGTGAATCTTTGGAATTCTCTACCGCAGAAGCCTGTGGATGCTAAGATGTTGAGTATATTCAAGGCTGAGATAGATAGATTTTTGGACTGTAAAGGAATCAAGGGATATGGGGATCAGGCGGGAAAGTGGAGTTGAGGGAGAAGATCAGCCATGATCTTATTAAATGGCGGAGCAGGCTCGAGGGGCCATATGGCCTACTCCTGCTCCTATTTCTTATGTTCTTGAACCATTGCAATTCGTGTAGGGAAGGTAGTCCTGCAGTGCCATTAGATAGGGATTTTGACCCAGCGATGCTAAAGGAACGGCGATATATGTCCAAGTCGGGATGATGCATGAGTTAGGAGGGGAAATTTGAGGTGATGGTGTTCCCAGGTACCTGCTGCCCTTGTCTTTCTAGGTGATGGTCACGGGTTTGGGATGCGCTGTCGAATGGTGCGTGCGCCATTTGTCGGTGAATTCTGGATTGCTGCAATACCTATTTATGGTGGAACAGCAGCCCATAGCCTGTTCAGTGATCATCTATTTACATTTAATTTGCATGCTATATGCCACTTGAACATTAACCTACTGTGGTAAACAAGTGCCACGTTTACATAATCTGTTCCCACGTGCATTCGCCGCACCTTCACAAAACAGCAGCAACTATTTGTTTCTGTACCAACTGCAGGCTATCTGAGTGCATAAACCAGCAACACAGAGCAATTATTAAAATCATCTGTTCTTTCCCATCTAGACAAACAGCTGTGGCACAATTGTGTAGAGGGGACACGCACGCGTGCGCACACAACGTTGTAATTTCCTCCATGGGCATATTGGCCGTTAATGCACATTGTCCAAGCTCTTACGAGGAATGGGCACTTGGTTAAGACATTAGAGGGCTGTTGGCAGCTGTGAATCTACACCCCACCATGAGTCAGCACCTCGAGGGGAGGGGGAAGACGACTTTTTCATAAATATATTTATCTGAATGTTGTACTCACCTCATTTGTGTAAGGCAAGCATACACTTAAAAATATTACAACCAAATTTTTTCCCAGTCATTTTATTTATTTATATATATATATATATATATATATATATATAAAAATATAAAAGATACAAGGAAATATGTAAATGTATTTCTTTATCTGGGTTGGGGGAAGGAGTGTCAAAGGGGAATATTCTATCAAGTCCCAAACCACAAGTGTCATCAGTCAAGGTCTAGTAGAACTACTAAAGATAAAAACATACACAAAAAGTATGGGTTTGAAGGCACAGGGTCCAAGTAAGAAATTTAAACTGTGGATTCGAAGGACTAATAAACCACGAGCTATTTTGCCTACAGTTGATGTCATGAGTTCCTTGATTGGACTCCAGCCCAGCAATCCACAACCATTCATTCAATATCCTTTATGTTGTGCATGTGAGCTAGGCAAACATTTTATAATTAAATGTAATACTATAATAGCACCGAGTATCCACCGAATATTCTTCACCACACTGCGTCCGTTTCCCCTCCCTTGCCTATGCACAACTGAGGAACACTAGTTAAAAGAGGACACTCATTTTCTGCAGTGTTTTTATTCGATAGAGGGATCATTATCTCAAAATATTTTGTATGACCTTGCCTTTGCAGTAATGATATTTTTCTGGCGATCAGCCTAGCTGCAGCACAAGACATCAACTTGAAGGTTTAATTGGCAATGAAGAGAGACAACAAACAAATGTGAACTGATCTGTGCATCAGGAACCTGCCACTTGGTAAAACTATAAAGAAAGTCAGGAACTTCAAAAATCTTGTCTCATGAATGGCACTGACCAAAGCATTAAACATTTTGGATTAGTGTTCCACAAGTTTAAGAAAATATGGAAGGCCAATTCTGGCCCACTGTACTTCAATGTTAACATCTTCAGTATAGTCAAAGGAGGCCATTCAACCCATTTTTCCACAGAAATCCACAATTGCCAGAGGATCTAACAGCCTCTTCCACTGCTTCAGAGTTTTAGCCTCCATTTTTAGTTTAGAATAGCCATGGAAAAGGACATGGACCACTCTAAAGTAAAAATATTCAATTGGAGGAGGGCCAATTTCAGTGGGATGAGAACAGATCTGGCCTGGGTAAATTGGAATTGAAGATTAGCAGGCAAAACTGTATTTGAAGAAAGGGGGGCCTTTAAGATATAGTCTAGGTACATTCCCACAGGGGAGAAAGGTAGGGCAACTAAAGCCAGAGCTCCCTGGATGACAAAAGAGATAGAGAGTAAGATGAAGCAGAAAAAAGGGGCTTATGACAGATGTCAGGTTGATAACACAAGTGGGGATCAGGCTGAATATAGAAAGTTCAGAGGGGAAGTGAAAAAGGAAATAAGAGGGGCAAAGACAGAATATCAGAACAGACTGGAGGCAAACATAAAAGGGAATCCAAAAGTCTTTTATATGCACATAAACAGGTATTAAGAGGTGGGGGAGGGCCGATCAGGGACCAAAAAGATCTACTCATGCAGGCAGAGGGGATGGCCAACGTACTAAATGAGTACTTTGCATCTGTCTTTACCAGATGCTGCCAGAGTCTTAGTGAAGGAAGATGTAGTTGAGATACTGGATGGGCTAATAATTGATAAAGGAGGTACTCGAAAGGCTAGCTGTACTTCAAGTTGATAAGTCACATGATCCAGATGGGATGCCTCCTAGGTTGCTGAGGGAAGTAAGGGTGGAAATTGCGGCAGTACTGGCCATAATCTTCCAAACATCTGTAGATACAAAGATGGTGCCAGAGGACTGGATAATTGCAATTGTTACACCCTGGTTCAAAAAAGGGTGTATGGATAAATCCAGCAACTACTTACCAGTCAGTTTAACCTCAGTGGTGGGGAAACTTTTAGAAATGAAAATTCGGGACAGAATTAGCAGTTACTTGGACAAGTGTGAATTGATTAGGGAAAGCCAGCACGGATGTGTTAAAGGCAAATCGTGTTTAACTAACTTGATAGAGTCTTTTGATGAGGGCAGTGCAGTTGATGTGGTGTATCGGGACTTTCAAAAGATGTTTGATAAAGTGCTGAATAATAGGCTAGTCATCAAGACTGAAGCCCATGGAATAAAGGGGGCAGTAGCAGCATGGATACAAAATTGTCTAACAGGAAACAGAGAGTAGTGGTGAACGGTTGTTTTTCGGACTGGAGGGAGGTGTACAGTGGTGTTCCCCAGGGATGAGTACTAGGGCCACTGCTTTTCTTGACATATATTAATGACTTGGACTTGGGTGTACAGGGCACAATTTCAAAATTTGCAGATGACACAAAACTTGGAAGTGTAGTGAACAGTGAAGAGGACAGTGATCGACTTCAAGACAATAGAGACAGGCTGGTGGAACAGGTGGACATGTGGCAGATGAAATTTAACAGAAAAATGCGAGGTGATACATTTCAGTAGGAAAAATGAAGAGAGGCAATATAAACTAGAGGACATAACTCTAAAAGGGGTACAGGAACAGAGATCTGGGGGTATATGTGCATAAATCATTGAAAGTGGCAGGGCAGGTTGAGAGAGCGGTTAAAAAAGCATACAGTATCCTGTGCTTTATAAATAGAGGCAGAGTGTACAAAAGCAAGGAATCATGATGAACCTTTATAAAACATTGGTTCAACCACAACTGGTGTATTGTGTCCAGTTCTGGGCACCGCACTTCAGGAAAGATGTGAAAGCCTTAGAGAGGGTGCAGAAGAGATTTACTCGAATGATTCCAGGGATGAGGGACTTCAGTTACGTGGATAGACTGGAGAAGCTGGGGTTGTTCTCCTTGGAACAGAGAAGGTTGCGAGGAGATCTGATAGAGGTATTTAAAATCATGAAGGGTCTTGACAGAGTGGATAGAGAGAAACTGTTCCCACTGGCGGAAGGGTCAAGAACCACAGGACATAGATTTAAGGTGATTGGCAAAAGAACCAAAGGTGACATGAGGAAAAGCTTTTTTTTAAACCCAGCGAGTGGTTAGGATCTGGAATGCGCTGCCAGGGCAGGTGGTGGAGGCAAATTCAATCGCAACTTTCAAAAGAGAACTGGATAAGTACTTGAAAGAAAAAAATGTGCAGGGCTACGGGGATAGGGCACGGGAGTGGGACTAGCTGGATTGTTCTTGCATTGAGTCGGCACGGACTTGATAGGCCGAATAGCCTCCTTCCATGCTGTAGCCTATGATTACGATATGCAGTAGACAACAATTTGCATTTATATAGCGCCATTAACATAGGAAAACATTCCAATGCGCTTTACAAGAGTGTAATCAGACAAAAATTGACACCGAGCCAAAAGGAGATATTAGGACAGGTGGCGAAAAGCTTGATCGAAAAGGTAGGTTTTAAAGAGGAATGGGGGGGGGGGCAAGAGAGGTTTGGGGGGGTAATTCCAAAGCTTCGGGCCTAGACGGCTGAAGGCATGGCAGCCATTGGGCAGTAAAGGGACTGTGGGCGTAACCCAGAGATGGAGGGATACAGAGTTCAGAGGGTTGCAGGGCTGGAGGAGGTTGCAAAGATAGGGTGGGGGCGTGGCCATGGATTGATTTGAAAACTGCAATTCCAGGTATTAATTTCTCCATCTAAAGTGCATTGATGTTGGTGAGGGGTAGGGGTGGGGAAGAGAGAACAAAGAGCAAAAATGCCTATTACTACTTCCTTAATAAAGCTACTCAAACATCAGGTCAATTTTATTACTGCAATGCTGGTAAATCTCACCTGGAGTACTGCAAACAGTTTTGGTCTCCTTATTTAAAGGAAGGATATACTTGCCCTAGAGAAGGTGCCACAAAGGTTCACTAGATTAATTCTTGTGATGAGAGGACTGTCCTATGAAGAGAGGTTGAGTAGAATGGGCCTACACTCTCTGAAGTTTAGATGAGAAATGATTTCATTGAAACATAAAATATTCTAAGAAGGCTTGACAGGATAGATGGAGAAATTGTTTCCCCTGGCTAGAGTCTAGAACTTGGGGGCATAATCGTAGGATACAGGGTCGGCCATTCAAGACTGAGATGGAGGAATTTCTTCACTCAGAGGGTTGTAAATCTTTGGAATTCTCTACCCCAGAGAGCTGTGGATGCTCAGGTCATTGAATATATTCAAGACTGAGATGGATAGATTTTTGGACTCGAGGGGAAATCAAGGGATATGGGGTTCGGACAGGAAAGTGGAGTTGAGGTTGAAGATCAGCCCTGATCTGATTGAATGGCGGAGCAGGCTCGAGGGGCCATATGGCCTATTCCTGCTCCTATTTCTTATGTTCTTATCTCCCGTAGCATTGCGCACACACCGAGTCAGCAGATCTGCTGGCCAAGGTTTCCTACTTTGGAGCTCGCCGGCCAACAATTACTCCCCCAGTCACTAAAATCACAAGCTGGCAAGCGCAGGAGCAGGGGAGGGTAGGGAGCTTTAAGTGATACATTTAGTTGCAATACAGAGTACACTTGGCTTTGAGTGAGACAATATAATTATGTTGGGTAATAGAATTCACATAATACCTAACACTCTGGCCGCTGTATTATAACCTCAATATTAAGTGTCATTTTTGGTCCCAGCAAAGCCAGAGAGGCCCCATGTCACCCAACTTGTAACAGGGGCTGTCTCCCTCTTCATACTTTCCATTCAAATGTCTGATAGTTTTCCCCTCCCATCCATTGAGAGCACTAGTTAAATGAATAAGTTCATATGATCCCAACTTTAATTTATTCCCTGATGTTAGTGGAGATAGAGGCATAATATTGTGTATTTTAACAGAAAAATAGCATATTGAATTCAGATTGCAGTTGTTGGCTCCTCCAAGCCAGCTTCCCTACTGACATCATAGTATTCTACATATTTTTCCAATCTCAGATGGTCTTAAAAATGAGCACAATGGAATCCTTCTCAAATTGTGAAATCAGTCTAATTAATGCTGGGAAGAGTAACTCTCTCCAGGCCCTTCTTAATCAGGATAAAAACATAAAATTTGTCACCCGGACTTTGGGCATCATTTAGCTGGGCCCCCATACTGGGATCCCGCGCTGTACACCGAAAACTGAAGAGTCAGGTCAGACCGATGACAGCGACAGATCTCATTTGCATATATCCAACTACACTTTCTGCCACCCACCATGACAGACCAAAACAGCCTCTGGCAGATTTTCTTAATTTTGATTTTTTTTTTTGCACAGATCTCAACATGTCTTGGTTTTAGATTAAGACCACCATCTTGGCACACCCTGTCTGTTTAACAAGGGAAAGTAATTAACAAAACCAGTTTGGTTTCCCACTTTGGAGCATCAGACCAAGAAGTTTCTGGATCATTGAGTGCATAATGTAGAATGGGCAAACTGGTCCCCCAGCCAGATCAACAGGGTTTATGGATAAAAGTGTTCCCAAAAAAAGGTTGACATCAAAAGATGTACTTCCCATACATAATATTTCATGTACACAGATAACAGTTGGATGGAAATGATTTGTAAAATGCCCACTCAACAACATTCCATCTCTGGCCAAACAACAACAAACCAAACTCTGGCCACTGGTCAATTCCACCCAGCAAACAACTGTTAACTTGGAGTTTTATGGAAGTGTCAAGTAAAAATGTCATTAAACAATGATACCCCAAAATGAATGTTCACAAGAAATTTACTGGACCAGGCCAGGAATTAAATTTATTTATTTTTTTTAATTCATTCTCAGGACGTGGGCATTGCTAGCAAGGCCGGCATTTATTGCCCATGAGAAGATGGTGGTGGGCCTTCTCGAACCACTGCAGTCCGTGTGGTGAAGGTACTCCCACTGTGCTGTTAGGTAGGGAATTCCAGGATTTTGACCCAGCGACGATGAAGGAACGGCGATATACGTCCAAGTCAAGATGGTGTGTGACTTGGAGGCGGTGATGTTCCCATGCACCTGCTGCCCTTGTCCTTCTAGGTGGAGGAGGTTTGGGAGGTGCTGCACAGAGCTTCCATACACCCAGTAAGGAAGAGCGAGCTTGTATAGATGTAGTGCCTTTCAGGATAGATGTTTCACAACCAATGAATTAGTTTTAAAATTAGTCACTGTTGTTTTGCAAACAAACACCGCAGTCAGTTTGTGCACAGCAAGATCTTCCAAACATCAATGGGATCAAGGAGTTGGTTTCGGGATGAATGCTGACCAGCACAATGGGAGAACTCCCCTACTCTTCTTTGAATAATGCCATGAAATCTTTTATAATAACCGAAGCAGGCAGTTTAAATGTCTCATCTGAAAGACGGCACCTTCAACAATGCAGCATTCCCTCAGTAGCACACCAAAGTGTCAGACTGGATTACGTATTCGTGTTCTGGAGTGCGGCCTGAACCCATAAGCCTTCCGAACTCAGAGGCAAGAATCTACCAAGTGAGCCAAGCTGACACTTGGGTAGTGGCTCCACAGTGAGTTTACAATTCAGGAGCGCAACTGATATAGCAGACCATATGCTGTACTGTTGGCAGCCACCCAGAGTCACTGCTGATTTGTTCATTCTATTTACCCTGCAGTTTTAGGGTACATGGGCATGAGTGAGGTGGTCAATTGGCACCTGCACCATATGTGAAACCTGTTGGGCTGTGCAGCAATCTGCAAGCGAATCTGAGTTGAGGCAATGCAATCCCTTCTCCATGAATTCTAGCAAAGGCCACACATGAAAACTCAAGAGCTACCCTCTGCCATTCAGCAACAAAACTTAAGCTCTTGATTATTCCTCAGTTTCTTTCTGAAGTTACTTTATCTGACAGAAGGGTCTGAATACTTTGAATAAATGGCTTTATTTTTATTTGGCAAAATAGGGACTGCAACCGGTCATAATTATGCTTTTTAAAAGGAAATCAGGGTTAGCAAGAAAGACTTGCATTTATATAGCACCGTTCATGACCTCAGGACATCCCTAAGCGTTTTACCACCAATGAAGTACTTTTGAAGTGTAGTCACTGTTGTAACGTAGGAAACACAACAGCCAATTTATACACAGCAAGGTCCCACAAACAGCAATGAGATAATGGCCAGATAATCTGTTTTAGTGATATTGGTTGAGGGATAAATATTGGCCAGGACACCAGGGAGAACTTCCCTGCTCTTCGAAAGAGTGCTGGAATCTTTTCCATCCACCCATGAGGGTGGACAGGGCCTCAGTTTAACGTCTCCTCCATCAACGTCAGCCTAGATTATGTGCTGAAGTATCAAAGTGGGAATTGAACCCACAACCTTCTAACTCAGGAGGTGAGAGTGCTACCACTGAGAAATGCTGACCAGTTGAATGGAAGGATCCAGTTTTTAATTCCTGCATCACGAGCTTGGTCTGCATTCACAGGAATGGATGTCAACAGCGAGAGAGTCAAGATCGATGCACATTTGCTGCACTTTATTTCACTCTGCACAAAACATTTTCTGTGTTCACTAAACACCGGTCCAACATTTAGTGCAAGGCGTATGATGTGGGTACTGTGTTGTGAACTGCTGAGTTCTGGTAACATTTCCTTGTTGTCAAAGATCTCTCAGCAAATACTTCACTTTAGACAGATTTAGTGCCAACATTGTGAAACGAGCTGGGAAAAACATCACCGCCTGGCAACTTCATTACACTGCAACAATGAGAACCTCTCTGCTGCTAAAAGCAAAATTACACTTGCAATTAAACTGCGAACAGTTTGCACTTTTGTTAAATCATCGTGTAGCGGTCCAACACATTGCAATTTATGCAGAACTTGGAGACATCTCAGTCTCAACACCTTTGGTGACACAAACAGGAACAAGGTGTAGGCCATTCATCCCCCTCGAGCCTGCTCCGCCATTAAATTAGATCATGCTGATATGGAGCTCACCTCCAATTTACCGCCTTTGCTCCATATCCCTCAATACCTACCTAACAAAAATCTATCAATCTCCGTCTTGAAAGCTCCAATTGGCCCCCAGTATACACAGCCTTTTGGGGGTGGGGGGGGGGTGTCCAGATTTCTAATAGCCTGTGTGAAAAAGTTCTTCCTGATTTCCTGTAAAATGGCCTAGCTATAATTTTATTATATCCCCTTGTTCTGGTTTCTCCCACCAGAGGAAATAGTTTCTCTGCATCAAATCCTTTTAACATTTTTAACACCTCGATCAGATCACCCCTCAATCTTCTATACTCAAGGGACTAATAGAAGCCAAGTTTTTGCAACTTGTCCTCATAGTTTAATCCTCAAAGCCCTGGTTATAACTCTGGTGAACCTGCGCTGCACCCTCTCCAAGGCCAATATATCCTTCCTGAGGTGCGGTGCCCAAAATTGAATGCAGTATTTCAGATGGGGTCGAACCAGAGCTCTGTACAGCTGAACCATAATTTCCTCCCCTTTGTATTCCAGCCCTCTGGAGATAAAGGCCAACATTCCATTAGCCTGTTTGGTTGCTTTTTGTGGCCATCTACAGGCTTTTAATTCCTTATCTTAAAAAGTGAAAACGTGCATCCTCCAGCTCACTGACTTAATGCACCACCCAGCATATCGAGTCACGAGTTACTCTTTGGACCGGGTTAAGTGCCATCAAGCTCCTAATGCACGAATTTCATGCAGCCAGTGGCAACTGCGAAGTAACCTTGCTGGATTTGCTACAGTCGGTGGGTCAGGAGCAACAATCCATTTTTTTTAGACTGGCTCTTCCCAACAGGCTGCCTTAAAGAACCTGGCGAGTTCACTTTGGCATTGCCTCCAGCTGCACAAGACAAAAACTGGTCAGGAGAGAGCAACACGAGCACAAGTCTTGCCCAATATAAAAGTGACTGAACGGAAGGGGCAGTCTCCATTCCCCAGTCGAGGGGGCAGGTGTGATGGAGGCAGAATTGCCTATTCAGTGATCCATGTTAAAAATGTTCAAGCATGGATGTCAGATTCGGCAGCGATGCCTCCCCCATATCCTGCCCCTCCAACTCTCGCTACAGTCAAATAGCCCGCTGACACTGCCAAAGTGGCCATTCTTCAAGTGCCCACTTAGACCAAGTACACAATGGGCTGCCAGTGCCTGGGGAAAATCAAACCCCGGGCGTGAGTCTGGTTGTACACCACTCTCAATTGGTTCAGCATTGCACCAAGGATCAGAATCATCTTGATTCAGATCCCACAGGGTGCATTCAGCCTTCTGAGGTGACTAAAAAATGAGTACCTAATAGGCATTTCCTGATTAAAACAACACTGAACTTTGTGGCTAAAATGGCACTGCTTTCTCTGTGGTGGGTGGGGAATGTAATGCAAATGTTAAGAAGTATTGTAAAAGCTGATGCATAATTTACACATCATTACAGGTTTTTACAATCTGTGAACCAAGAAGTGACTTCTACATTGATGAAAACAGGCAGGAGCTGAGCGCAAGTCATACTACTATACTTAGTTATGCTAATGAAACTCTTCTACTCTCTTTCCCTCACCCCCCCCCCCCAAAAAACCTGCTAAATATATCCAACTCAGCAGCAGTTCCAGTGTGTATATACATTCACACACTTGGCTGATACCTGGTGAGGAAGAGGGCATAGAGAGAGTGAGAAAGAGGGAAATGAGAGACACATCAGATTACAAGACAGGAATTTTCTTAGAGGGGAGACTTCTTTTCAAACATACTCCAGCCTTATAAGCTTAAGCAGCCACTTCTAGATGTAGCCAGAGTCATTTAAGAAAAAAGTTTCATACTTTGACCACTATACTACCAGGCCACCTACAACGTTCCCCTGTAACCCCCAACCCACCCAACATATTGAGGAAACAATCAACTGAACCTAGTTAGACTCCATTTAGAGTAGCGTTCAGTTCTGGGCACTGCACCTCAGGAAGGATATATTGGCCTTGGAGGGAACACATCACAGATTCACTAGAATCATACTGGTCTAAAAGAGTAAATTATGAGGACAGATTACATAGATTGGGCTTGTATTCCTGATTAAGAGGTGATCTCATTGAGGTATTTAAGATGATTAAAAGGAATTGATAGGGTAGATAGAGAGAAACTATTTCCTCTGGTAGGAGTCCAGAACAAAGGGACATATCCTTAAAATTAGAGTTGGGCCGTTCAGGGATGATGTCAGGAAGCACCTCTTCACACAAAGGATAGTGGGAATCTGGATCTCTCTTCCCTCAAAGAGCTGTTGAGGCTGAGGGTCAACTGAAAATTTCAAAACGGAGATTGATAGATTTTTGTTTGGCAAGGGTATTAAGGGTTACGGAAGCAAGGCGGGTAAATGGAGTCAAGACACACATCAGCCATGATCTAAATGACTGATGAAACAAGCTCGAGGGGCTGAATGGCCTACTCCTGTTCCTAACCTTTGGTCCAGATCGGGGACAGTGAGGAACGATCCCCATTTCTGACTACACACTGTGCCTGGAAAAGCCTCCAAGTTGATACAAATCTGTAACCAGTGGAACCATGAGCCCAAGTGACCTGCTGGAATAGGTTAACTCACAACTCACCCCTGCCAAAAAAAACAGTAGCATTTGCTTGGAGAAATCTTACTACCCCCTCCCCCAAAAATAGAAATGCAGAATGGGCCATTCTTCTAAAATTAGGACCCCCGCTCCCTTAGTTGGCTGGGGGCGGGGGCGGGGGCAGGGGAGCGCGAGTGAGTGAGGGATGCTAAATGGCCACTATTTACTTTTATAAAAAATTCTCAATGATGAAGGCTGATCAAGCACAGGCAAGACGAGCTCAGCATTCTAGTGCATGCTCCCTAATGCTGAACCTTGTTTATATATTTATATTTAATTAATAGCAAAAACAGAGTGTGCGCGATACTAGTTTTCAGGTTTTTTTTTGTTTGCAAGCAAATGGCCAAGGAGTGCAATCCGTAGCCCAGCCTACTGCACCTCATGTACAACTGGTTCAGTCAGCAATTCAACATTAAACTGTGCATCGATAAAGAAACACAATGTGGTGGAATATACTGAAAGACAGTTACTGGAAGGATGCCAATGAAAAGTGGGCTCATTAAAACCACAAGCATATGACAAGCCAGACAGCTTTTAGAGTTCAAGAAAAAACTCAAACAAGACGGTTCAAAGTATTGTACAAGAGAACCAGCCACCGAGTTACCTTTTAAAATAAAAAAAAACAAAAGCAGAACATGGAAACAAAGCTCACCCGTTCTCCAGAAGGGTCATGCACACGACCTCTCTCACTCCGGGGTTATTGGCCTTTTCGGCCGAGCAGCCCTGCAGATTCCAGCTGGCCAGCCTCAGGATGTGCTCGCCGTCACGCAGCCCGCTGAAAGCCTCCACGTTCGGCCGCGTCGAAATGATCTGAGTCGGGCCGCCCAGGGGGAGGTCCAGGTCCTCGCTCTGCAAGCTAAGGGAGGTGGGGCTGTGGCGAGGCTTGGCCGTGAAATCGATCCCGCCGTTGGCGGACGTGGGCCGCGAGCGCTCCGCCACGACGCGAGGCCGGACCTTATCCAGCAGCAACGAGCTGACGGAGGTTACTTTCACCAGGTCGTCGACGATTTCGAACGGCCCGTGCTCTTTGCGGTAACTCACAATGCCGCGCGCAATCTTGTCACTTATCCCCCGCACGCTCATTAGCTGGGCCACCGTGGCGGTGTTGACGTTGATCCTACTGGTGGAGGAGAGGGGTTCAGAGTTGGGATCCCTCCGCATGGAGTTGGGCGAATGCTGGGCCGAGCCAACGCTTTTACTGTTGGCCACGCAAATCTCCAGTTTAACCTGCTCGAGTTTGGCGGCACCGATGCCGCTCACCAGCGCCAAGTCCTCTACTTTTTTAAACCCACCGATACACTCCCGGTACTCCACAATGTTCTGTGCCACCATTCGGTTGACCCCCGGAAGGGTCATCAGTTCCTCCTCGGTGGCCGTGTTGATGTTGAGCCGCTCCTGGTTCACCAAAATGTTGCTGAAGTTGCACGCCGCACTGAACTTGCGATTCTGCCCGATCTCCAATGGATCTTTGGGGATTGAACGGTGGCAGCCGAGGTTCCCCCCCATCGTTAGTCATACATGGGCACCAATAGTCTGAAAAGATCATTCACTCTCTCCCTCTCTCCACGCTGCAGTTAGTAGCTGCTCTGAGACTCAACAGTCACTCATGTCTGCATCTAACCACTTTTGAGACTACTACAGACTGAAAAATACTTCTGTCCTGTAGTTACCCCAACAGCGCGATCAGTCACCAGCTAACCACAGCACACACTCGCTTCCTCAAGACAGTTAATGCTCTCTCTTTTTCGCATTCCCCTTTCCTCCACAGCACTGTGCTTGTTTCTCAATAAGCCGCTTATGTCCTTGTTGCGTTACTGCTGAATCCAGAGATGTTAAGCAGGCACTGTGCCAGCTCTGCTGTCAAATCACTGTGCAGCATTAGCTTCGGTCGTAAGTGCACATCATCTCGAGTGGGAGGGGCACAGTGCCTCCAGCTAACTAATCACAATAGCTCCAGGGCAAGTCACGTGGTATCAGATCTGGTTACAGACAGTTCGGAGGGCAGACTTTCACAACCAAACGACTGGAGCTTTGCAGTTAAGAGGCAGAGTTTGTCTGCCCAATGCTGCGAATTGCTTGGTCTTTTTTTTCTTTCTTCAATCCTCATCCAGTGAAAGAGAAACAGTAAAATACAAACCACGCCTTCTTTCTCACCCCAAGATGATTTATACTTTCTATTTTCGTTCAAACTGGCAGCTGGTATCCACTCTCAGGAGCCGAGCTTCCTGGCCTCTGTGAAAACAGACAGGAGTCAGTTAATATCCTGCAGCTATAGAACATGCAATTACAAACCCATTGAAACTTAATCTCAGCTAAAATGGGGCCAAACGCATCAGGGTTGTCTTTATGTAAATAGCCACAGGCCTTGAGCAAATCTGTTTCCACCGCCACTCCCCCCAACCCCCGCATTATCGTAACTATCTCTAACGCAAGAAGTTTAATTACAAAATCACGTAGAGGTTAAGCTCTCAAGATCATTTAAACATTTTGGGCGAAATTTGCAAATACTTACCGTCACCCATTAACTACCTGAAGCCATACATCTTTGATAACATTACAAGCTAGAGAGATGAGGCATTCGCCAAAATATTTTCAGCCAATTCCTTAGTGAAATTATAAAATAAAGTACATTGTTGGAAAGGTACCAAGCATGGGGTGCTCAACCCAATAAAACAAAGTGGGGTCTTAACGTCCCCATCTACTATACCTGCGATGTTCCAAAGTAGTCACAATTCAGACAACTTAATAGTACATTAGCACCGGTTCCTCAAAGTGCACGTTTCCAAACTGGATCCTAGGAGTCCATAAGGGGCATGTCAGAGATTCTGCAAAGTCATTGGACTTCTGCCAATCCACAACACATCTCACACAATCATGCATAATTAATAAAATTGTTTTCTGGCAGAGTTTCCTTGGGTAGCTGGTACTCTTTCAAAAGCGAAGACAAGGGTCTCACAAAGTGTACTACTACATGCAGGGGACTCCCCTATTTAGCAAAGTTCGAAAACCGTTGTTCAAAATTAGTAAACAATGGTGGCGTGCACAAGTACAAGTGCAAAAATAACTCTACACGTGCAAAATGCAAGTTATATGTCTTATCAACCACCAAATCAACGGCCAAATTCTATATAGCAAAGAAGCAAATAAAATTAGATACCGATAGGATTTGGCTCACACTGCCCAATATCTACTCGTACAATAGTGTAACAGTATCGCCTTGTGATCTTTCTTGTGCTTGCTTCTTCAATATCTCTGATGGCCAACCGAGCAAACACTTTGCGCACCAGGCCCTGTATCACCATGAGCTGTTTATTTCACAGCAAGGTGAATATACGAATGGCAGTTACAATCAAACGCACTTAATTCAAACAGTACAACTTAACTTTGCGTAAATGATACAAACAAGGTATGCTGCCCCAATCAATGGGTCATTGAAACTGACTTAAACAAAGTGTCTTCTCACTATTCCTCCAAAGTTTCCCGAATTTGAGCCAGACTAAACCTCTCGCAGCTCTCTTTAAAAACCTGAATGCCTGCGCAGCATTCTGGTTCCAAAAATCTCTCTCTCTCTCTTAGCCTGTACCACAGTTTGTGTCTTTTTACCTCTTGCTGTTCTGAGCCAGGCAGGGATTTTCCAACACGATGGGTTGGATGTGTTTTTCGATTACCTAGACAAGCAAACAGATCGCTTATTGTTCACTCTCTTGGGGAGAACAAATTCCATTTAGCAAATTAACAGCCTATTGGTGCCTTTTTTTTAAAAAAAGGCAATACACTTTGCATAAAAACAGTAATCCCCCAGCTCTCCCCAAAATGTGGAGTACTGTGTGCAGTTTTAGGCACCGAACAAAAAAGGAAATATTGGCCTTAGAGGGGGTGCACAGCAGATTCACAAGAATGATATACTAGGGTTTAAAGGGTTAAATTATGAAAACAGGTTGCATAAATGGTTTGTATTTCCTGCAGTTTAGTAGATTGAGGGGTGATCTAATCAAGGTGTTTGAAATGACAAAGGGAATTTTTTTTATTCATTCATGGGATGTGGGCATCGCTGGCAAGGCCAGCATTTATTGCCCATCCCTAATTGCCCTCGAGAAGGTGGTGGTGAGCCACCTTCTTGAACCACTGTAGTCCGTGTGGTGAAGGTTCTCCCACAGTGCTGTTACATAGGGAGTTCCAGGATTTTGACCCAGCGACGACAAAGGAACAGCGATATATTTCCAAGTCTGGATGGTGTGTGACTTGGAGGGGAACACGCAGGTGGTGTTGTTCCCATGTGCCTGCTGCCTTTGTCCTTGTCCTTCTAGGCGGTAGAGGTCGCGGGTTTGGGAGGCGCTGTCGAAAAAGCAGTGGCGAGTTGCTGCAGTGCATCCTGTAGATGGTACACACTGCAGCCACGTTGCACTGGTGGTGAAGGGAGTGAATGTTTAGGGTGGTGGATAGGATGCCAATCAAGCAGGCTGCTCTGTCCTGGATGGTGTCGAGCTTCTTGAGTGTTGTTGGAGCTGCACTCATCCAGGCAAGTAGAGAGTATTCCATCACACTCCTGACTTGTTCCTTGTAGATGGTGGAAAGGCTTTGGGGAGTTCGGTGGTGAGTCACTCGCCGCAGAATACCCAGCTTCTGACCTGCTCTTGTAGCCACATATTTACGTGGCTGGTCTAGTTAAGTTTCTGTTCAATGGTGACCCCCAGGATGTTGATGGTGGGGGATTCGGCGATAGTAATATCGTTGAACGTCAAGGGGAGGTGGTCAGACCCTCTCTTGTTGGAGATGGTCATTGCCTGGTGCAAATGTTACTTGCCACTCATCAGCCCAAGCCTGGAACACTGCAATCATCAGCCATTTCTGACCTTATGATGGAGGGAAGGTCATTGATGAAGCAGCTGAAGATGGTGGGGCCAAGGACACTGCCCCGCGGAACTCCTGCAGCGATGTCCTGGGGCTGAAATGATTGGCCTCCAACAACCACTACCATCTTCTTTTGTGTTAGGTAGGACTCCAGCCACTGGAGAGTTTTCCCCCTGATTCCCATCGACTTCAATTTTACTAGGGCTCCTTGGTGCCACACTCTGTCAACTGCTGCCTTGATGTCAAGGGCGGTCACTCTCACCTCACCTCTGGAATTCAGCTCTTTTGTCCATGTTTGGAGCAAGGCTGTAATGAGGTCTGGAATCAAGGGGTCCAAACTGAGCATCAGTGAGCAGGTTATTGGTGAGTGCTGCTTGATAGCACTGCCGACGACACCTTCCATCACTTTGCTGATGAGGTGGTAATTGGCCTGATTGGATTTGTCCTGCTTTTTGTGGACAGGACATTCCCGGGCAATTTTCCAGATTGTCAGATAGATGCCAGTGTTGTAGCTGTACTGGAACAGTTTGGCTAAAGGCGCGGCTAGTTCTGGAGCACAAGTCTTCAGCACTACAGCCGGGATGTTGTCGGGGCCCATAGCCTTTGCTTTATCCAGTGCACTCAGCCATATCTTAATTTCACATGGAGTGAATTGAACTGGCTGAAGGCTGGCTTCTGCAATGGTGAGGACTAGGTTAGTCAATATACAACAATCTTGTCCAGCCATTTCGGGAGGAGGCAGAGATGGTTCATTCACTCAGCAAATCTGGCTGAAGATGGTTGCATTTGATCGGGTAGATACAGGGGAACTATTTCCTCTGGTGGGGAATCCCGAACAAGAGGGCTTAACCTTAAAATTAGGTCATTTAAGAGTGAAATCAGGAAGCACTTTTTCCACAAATGGTAGAAGAAATCCAGAACACACTTCTCCAAAAGGCTGTGGATGCTGAGTCAATGGAAATTTTCAAGACGGAGATCAATAGATATTTTATTAGGTAAGGGAATTAAGGGCTATGGAGCAACGGCAGGTAAATAGAGGTACAGGCATGATCTAATAGAATAGCAGAACAGGTTTGAGGGGCTGAATTGGTTGCCTCTAGACTCAACTATTCCAATGATCTCCTGGTCGGCATCCCACCTCGCACCCTCCGTAAACTTGAGCTCATCAAAAACTCTGCTGCCCGTATCCTAACTCGCACCAAGTCCCATTCAACCATCGCCTCTACTCACTGATCTACATTGGCTCCAGTCTAGCAATGCCTCGATTTTAAAATTCTCATCCTTGTTTTCAAATCCCTCCATGGCCACGCCCCTGCAGCCGTACAACCCTGAAATATCTTGGCACTCCTCCAATTCTGGCCTCTTACGCATCCCCGATTTTCATCTCTCCACCATTGGTGGTCATGCTTTCAGCTGCCTAGGCCATAAGCTCTGGATTCTCTCCCTAGACCTCTCCTCCTTTAAAACACTCCTTAAAACCTACCTCTTTGACCGTCACCTGGCCCAATATCTCCTTACATAGCTTGGTGTCAAATTTTGTTTGATAACACTCCTGTGAAGCGTCTTGGGATGTTTTAGTAAGTTAAAGGTGCTATATAAATGCAATTTATTGTTGTTGAATGGCCAACTCTTGTTCCTATGTTCCTTCCCGCCCCCCCCACCAAATCCTCTTAGTGGATAAATGGCCTAAAGATCCTGCAACGGGACAACACCCTCTTATAGGTTAGTCAATATACAACAATCTTGTCCAGCCATTTCTAGTATTCTTTTATAGTGTTTCAGTAAACTACATTGATGCACATTGTATTCTCTAGCACGATAATTAGAAATTCCAGTCGTCTGAAAATGCAACACATTCTGGCTACTTTTATTTGTCTGTCCACTGAGTTTATACGGAGATAAATGTGTCTCTGTAATTTTCCTATGAATGGAATGCTCTTTCCTTCTTAAAAAAAATGAAACAGTATCAACATGATTTAGTACGCATCCAAATAATTCTACTTTGGCCCCTTTGTATCCGTTTAAGATTACCTGCAGGTACACACTGTGCATCAATTCCCATTGCCTGACAAGTGTTTTTTAAAAAAAATTGTGGTCCCAGTACATTGCACCTGTGGTGTTTAGTATCTCTAGATGCGGACATAGAATTTCCTGGTAAGTTTCAGTAACTACAGCGCTGAAGGTTGTTTCTACCTTGAGGAAATTTGCGCATAACTAATTTACAGCGGTTTTGCATTGAAACTTCGCTACGTACAAATTCCCTCGATCCTTTGTGCCACTTCTGACAGATGTCGGCCATTACCCTCTGCCACTCATTTACAAAGCTCCACCCCCAAGCAAAAGACCAGCTCACGTGGATTTCCTAGCTTTATGCAATGATTTATGCCTAAAAAATTTAGGCGCAGCACAGCCTGAAGTCACCAGGGTATTGGAGTTTGGTAGCCATTTTCTTGTCGATTTCCTTTGTTGAGTTTTTCTTAGAGACCTGCACTATACTTAAGCAAAGTGCTGCAGAGGCAAGAGGCTCGGAGACTGAGGCTTCATGGCCCAAAGACCTGACAGTCATTAGCGCAGTAATACAATGGCCAGGAAATTCCATGGAGCTGCTACCGCTCCACCGCTGATACTTTGGCAGAAGTGCAGCGATTGAGGATTCCGCCGAGCAATTTTATGGCCAATTTCAGTCGAAAGTGAAAATACAAAGACAAAGAACGACTTGCATTTATATAGCACCTTTCATGACCTCAGGAGGTCCCAAAGCGCTTTACAGCCAATGAAGTACTTTTGAATGGTAGTTAGTTATAATAGAGGAAATTTCTGAAACCCATGTTGGCTGCTTCCAATCGGGCCAAATTTTCTGAAAAAATAACAGCGTTTGATCGACGCACGCCATTATTAATGCACAAGTCAGCCAGCAACTTGTAGCGAGGAAGAAATACCCCGTGAATTGTGACTCACCACAAGCTGTTGGCTGATTTGCCCCTCTCCACTGTTAGCTTTGCGAAAATGGCAATTATCCATTAAACTGGCCACAAAAAGTTAAGTCTAGTAACTAATACCGTCAGTAACCTTTTAACAGTGTGATAATTGTTAATGACTGCCAATCAACGTCTTACCCAGAAAGTGAACAAGTGTGGAGTCTCATTCCTTCGGGATGTGAATTGTTTTAGAAAATTTTAAAAATGTCAAATTTCTTACTTTTCCTCTGTCTCTTTTCTCTGTCTTAATCCAATCTTTCTTTCCCTCTATTTCTCTTTCTGTACCTGATTTGACTAATTCACCCTCCTTTTCAGTCTTTCCTCTGTTTATTTCTCAATTTTTAAATCTCACTGGTTAAGGAGATGGACTGTTTGTCATGTTGTTCACCAAGGTCCCAGATGCCCTGTTTTCCACGCTGCACCATTATCAGCTCACACTTCCAGCAACTTTGTGGGCAAAAAAATTTAAAACCTAAAGTCTAACTAACAGGACACGCTCCAGCAAAATCTTGCCCATTATTTTCTCTTCATCTACCTATTTAGTAATTTCATGTTTAACTGAAGATTTCATAACTTTCTCTACCACAGATACTGTATTAAATTAATTGGCCTGTAATTACCCGGGCTAGCTTGGTTTCCATTTTTGAAAATGGGCATTATGTTGGCCACTTCAGGCTTCCTACACACTTCCACTCAATAAAACCCTGAAATATAATTTCTATAGCCTCCACTCTTCACCCATTTCTCTCAGGATGCTTCGATGTATCCTCTCAGGCCCCAGCATTTGTCCTCCTTTAGCGTAACTAACTTCTCTAATCCATCTATTTATAATATCTCCACTCCCTTTTAACCAATTCAGGATTTACCTCCTTCCCAATATCCTTCTCTTTTGTAATCCCTGCAAATTTCCACTTATCCTCTTACCGCTCCTCCCGGGGTTCCCACCTCACATTTGATTATTCTCTTTTTACCAATATATTTGTAGAGTACTTACTTCACTGCTTTTATAATATTTGGAGATTATTTCCTCATACTCCCTTCTTGCTTTCCTTGTCCCTTTTCTTACCCTCATTCGTTATTTTCTTGTATTTGCTCTTGTTTTTTTTCATACCAATAGGCCCCATATACTTTATTCAAATTATAGTTTGTTTCTAACCTTTCTCCACAGCATTTTAAAACTTAAAGCAGTCACCATTTTCTTTTTACATGGTATATATTTATTCTATAACTTTGCAATCTCCTTTTTAAAAAACACCCAGGACTGTAGATCAACAGTGGGATACCAATTTCTCTTCCCATCACAAATTCATAGCCTCTTTAGTCATGTGTTCACGTTATGCAAAACAAGGAGTGGGGTGGGGGGGGGGGGGGGGGGGGTGGGTGGGCAGGGAGGGGGAGGCGAGTTTTGAAGTCCACAACAAAGTCCTCCACTTTACTTTGGGATTAAGGTGCATCGGCAAGGCTGGCATTTATTGCCCATCTCTAGTTGCCCTTGAGATGGTTGTGGTGGGCCGCCTTCTTGAACCGTGGGGTGAAGGTTCTCCCACACTGCTGTTAGGGAGGGAGTTCCAGCATTACTATAACTTTTTAATATAGCCCCTTTAAGATAGAAAACATCCAAGGAGCTTCACAAAGGCAAGGACACCGAACTGAAATTGTTCATTCCAGAATAATGGTTGCTTCCTGCAACTTCTGCATTCTGGAACACAATTATGGTTAGTGTTCTACAAACAGCCACACATTTACAGAAGAAGGCAAGTCCATAAGGTTTTTTTAAAAAAAATCAAATTACTTCCCCATTTTATGAAGGAAAAAAAAACAATTTTTCATAAAAATCTCACTTTTATTACCCCCTCAGAGACTCTGGTTGGATTTACTAGCCAGTACCAATGGGGAGCATGCCATGCTTTCTGAAGCTGCTCCCTGGTGAAATAGGAGGGCCACAAATGCAGACGAGCCTGAGGCCAAGAATTTATGCTAATCGGCTGGGTCTTCCAGACAATTAAAGACCTAGTTCAAGGTTGCAAACAAATCCATTATGGACTAAAATTTGTATGCATTGCAATTAAATCCCGTGCTTGACAAGGAGCCATTGTCTAATAAATCAGGTGTCTTCCAAGGCTTCACATATAGCTGGCTAATGATCAGGGACAAACCTAAAAAAAAAGAGAATCTTCTGCACAGCAAAGAGCATGTCTTGCTCATTAAACCTAATGGATCTGAATTTACTGTAGCTGGAAAACGAACGAGACAGCCCTTGCCCGTTTAATTTCTGTGAGCTTCTGCACGGCAAGTTGTTCTAAGTGTGAAATGGAAACAGCATGGCACTCTCTGCAGGGCATCTGGGACTGGTGTGAACAAGGCTTGCAACTGTGCATCTCCTTAACCAGATTGAAGAATTGTTAATGAACAGCGTAGAGGTTAAACCAGAAAGTATAAGTTAGAATAATGAATTCAATGTCATATCAGGTATAGAAAGCAAAAAAAGGAAAGAATGGATTGAGAAAAAAGAGACAGAAAGGAAAATAAAAAATGAAATTTAATTTTTTTTAAAAAAGTCTCCAACAATTAAAAGCTGAAGGAATGAGACTCCACACTCGTAAAAGTTAATTTTTAGTGCCAGAGGGATTGTTTGGCAGCAACTAAGACTTCAGGCCATTAAAAAAGGTACGTTTGGAATGTGATATGACAACTGTATTGTATGTACTGCTGCAAATTTTATGAATAAAGTATATTTTTTGAAAAAAAATTAAGGTACTTAGACTGAAATGGACAAGCCCTAACTTTGTTTAGTTCGTACCTACCGCGCAAATACAGGAACTTCACGTCATTCAAAGCAATTCAATGGTGAGGCCAGACAGCAGGATCCAGTTTTAGTGAAGCTAATGGCGGAGCAGCACAACTCTGGCAGAGACTTCCAGATTTTCGGGTTTAACCATGCATCTGCCCTTGCCTGAAGTTGCAGTGTGATTTGCGCATAAAAGGTGAGCACTATTAGCATCACTGCTATTTACATAGAATGTACAGCACAGAAACAGGCCAACTGGTCTATGCCAGTGTTCATGCTCCACACAAGCCTCCTCTCTCCCTATTTCATCTAACCCTATCAGCATATCCTTCTATTTCTTTCTCCCTCACATGTTTATCCAGCTTTCCCTTAAATGTATCTATGCTACTCGCCTCAACTACTCCCTCCTGGTAGCAAGTTCCACATTCTAACCACTTTCTGGGTAAGGCAGCTTCTCCGGAATTCCCTACTGGATTTATTAGTGACTCTTATATTTATGGCACCTAGTTCTGGTCTCCCCCGCAAGTGGAAACATCTTCTCTACATCTACCCTATCAAACCCTTCCATAATCTTAAAGGCCACTATCAGATCACCCCATTGTCTCTCTTCTAGAGAAAAAAGCCCCTGCCTGGTCAATCTTTCCCGATAGGTGTAACCTCCCAGTTCCGGTTTCATCCTAGGAATTTTTTTTTGTACCTTCCCCAGTGCCTCTATTCTTTTTTTAGAATATGGAGACCAGAACTGTACACAATACTCCAAGTGTGGTCTAACCAAGGTTTCATACAAGTTCAACATAACTTCTCTGCTTTTCAATTCTATCCTTCTAGAAATGAACCCCACTGCTTTGCTTGCTTTTTTAAAAAAAAAAATGGCCTCATCAACCTGCGTTGCTACTTTTAGTGATGTGTATCTGTACCCTCTGCTCATCTACCCCATTTAGACTATTATCCGAGCAGTATGTGGCCCCCTTATTCTTCCTACCAAAATGTAATACCTCACACTTATCTATATTGAAATTCATTTGCCAATTACACGCTCATTCTGCACGTTTATTAATGTTTTCCTGTATTTTGTCGCATTCTCCCTCTGTAGTAACTACATCCCCCAATTTGGTATGGTCCACAAATTTTGAAATTGTACTTACGATTCCCGAGTCTAAATCATTTATGTAAATTGTGAACAACAGTGGTCCCAGCACTGATCCTCGTGGAACACCACTTCCCATCATTTGCCAGTCTGAGTATCTACTTCTAACCCCATTCTATTTTCTGTTTTGTCGCCAGCTTGCTATCCATTCTGCGACCTGTCCCCTGACAAGTGGCAGATTTATTTTGACAGTAAATTCTGGCCCAATATCTTAATAGTAAAAAGCTCACAGAAGTGCTAAAATATTCATCTAATTTGTTAACTAGTAACGGTTTCGCAAAGAGTCACATTATTTCTCTCTCAGTGGAGTGGTTCCAGCACAGGACAAAAAAAAAAATCCAGTTACTAACATTAACAGTGCGTTTCCCTTCTGAAAACCATTTTGTGAATTGCAGCAGACACTATGTTTTACTGTGCACTAATGGAAGTGCTAAAAGTTAATCATTGTAACAATGGCCATTTTGGACAATATAATGCAGTATACTGGCGCTCCAAAGATGGTATAAACAGAAAACTTTCACTCTTGCCATTCTCCAAGCGGAGGCCACAATCAAAGAGAGATCCTGTATGGAACTTAAGTCAGTCTCCCCAGAAATAAAATTGGCCAGCTATCCATCCAGGGCTAATCCCACCTACCTGCCTATGCAGTCTTTGAGCTAGAGACATCGCCTAGCCCAAAGACAGCATAGGCAGGTAGGTGGGAGCAGCAAGTCTTGCCTTAACTGGAGACTAGTGCCTAACCTGAAGAGATCTAAAAAGAGAGGCAGAAAAATATAAGGGGGTGTGGGGGTAAGGCAAAGAGGGAAATGAGGAAAATTCATGTTGGAATACCAATAGACATTGCTACACAGTGGTGGGAATGTGGCTTTATATCCTGTTCTGGCAAGCAACCAAGTTTGGAACATCAAATGTATTGCTATGGGGATACCCAAAAACAGAAAAAGCCAGCTGTACAATAAAATTGGTAAAGATCTGTGGGCATATCTCCTCTAGCCTGTGACTCCCCCTACTGGAACATACACATACTTTAGGCAAGAACAAGAGTGGTCTCAGTCATGACACCCTACTCTTCCCCATTTGAACAGCCTGCCAACATTCATCATTGAAGCTCAGATTCGAAGATTGACCACCTGGGGTAGGTACATGGAGTCTGACAATGCCCATGGAGCTGTACCCTCACTCTGAGGGGGGGGGGGGGGGGTGGGGTGTGAAAAGATTTGACTACAGGAAGAAATTAATCCTTCCATCAGTCCTGGGAAATATCACAAATAACTATACCAATAATTAAGGCAGGAGAACATGGAGCAGCATAAACAATATCCTCACGGAATAGACCAAGTATTAACTTGAGCAGGGAGCACTTCATTTTGTACAGGCACACAGGTGCAAAACACTCCAACAGAAATGGCCCAATGGTTGTGCCAAATCTCCCTGTTGAAACTGCAGTGTGGATTCTGCAACTTGGAACGGCAGATGCACAAATTCTCCATATTCAGGAACACAATTAACAATACTGTGCATACAGATAGCGCAAAATTGCATTTGCAACTGCTGATCTGCCACATTCCCTCCCTAATGTTCAGGCTTCTTGTTGGGGGGGGGGGGGGGGGGTGGCAGCAGGGGAAATATCCATACAGGCCAATAGTGGTGAAAGCATATTGCTGACCTGTCTAAGCTGAAAGCCCAAAATTGTGGGCCCAGCCTACTTGCAGTTGGCACAAGCACCGTTTCTATTTACTGCCAGCAGCACTTTCAGCAGCGAGTCAAAACCTTGGGATGCACAATTGCAAGAGCGTCTGGTCACATTTATTGCAGGGTTGCCTCCAAGAATACTCTTGCTATTGGAGGTAAACCTTGTAGCATAAATGGAGCAACAGCTGCTTAGACATTTTAAAAACGCCTGGTCTGGTATAATGATCCACTTTCTAACTGAGAAATAATACAACTCCCTCCAGTGACAAAGTTGGTACTGCAATTATTTCAGCTCCACATATGATTTCCTCCATCACTCCAACATTATGTTCCAGTCATAATCTGTTAAAACTCTATTAAGTACAGGTTTGTGCGAAGCTTGAAAACGGTTTCAATATTGAGGGATGATCTTCCAGCACCTCTCTATACTCCTGGATACAAAAAAAACCCCAGAACTCCTTCTAGTGAACCATCTAACCTCCAACCCCCCCTCACCATCGTTAAACCTCTCATTTTTCACTCTTATCTTACATTCCCTCTTGTCCTAAGCTGGAAAGATGCCTTCCTAAATTGCCTTTGTCCTCCTTACATCCTACTGTGTTTAAAGACATCGCAGAATCTCCAATTCCATCTCCTTCTTTCCCAAGACTTCAATATGGTAGAATTTCCCTTTTCCTTCAGTCTCTCACCTTCCACAAGAGTCAGGCTTTTTAAACCCAATCAATGTCACCCACTATTTCTTGATTTACCACCTTCTGTTTTACTCCTTTCAATTTTGGTGATCTGCAATACAGGCCTTGACCCTATGCCTTAGTTTCTCAATGAAAGCCTATTGGTCCAGTTGAATAATCTCAGCTGACTAGCAAGTAGAAAATTGTATATTTACACAGGACAGTGACTTGAGCCAGGCTTACTTGTTCTGCTTGCACGCTTCAATCTTGTGCAACCAGGAGTCCTTAAGATCCTTGTCAAACTTTATTAAACCTTAACCTATAATTCTTCAATTTTACATACAAATTCATTCTTTCATACAGTACTGCTTTAAACTGAATATATAAATGGAGCTACATACAATTACATGGCAACACCTCAAGTTTAAAATTGTTAACCTTGTGCTCAAATCCCTCCGTGGCCTCGTCCCATCCTATCTCTAACCTCCTCCAGCCCTACAACCCTCAGATCTGTGTTCTTCCAATACTGGTCTCAAACATCCACAACTTCCTTCGCCTCACCATTCGCAGTCATACCTTCAGTCGCTTAGGCTCTAAGTCTCTGTCTCTGGAGACTCCTTAAAACCTACCTCTTTGACCAAGCTTTTGATCACCTGTCCTAATATTCCCTTACGTGGCTCATTGTCAAATTTTGTCTGATTACATTCCTGTGAAGCATCTTGGGATGTTTTACTACATTAAAAGGAGTTATATAAATTGCATAGAATCCACACCACAGAAACAGGCCTATGCTGACATTTAAGCTCCAAATGAGCTTCCTCCCACCCTTCTTCATCTAACCCCATCAGCATAACCCTCTATTCCTTTCTTGTTATTTTGTTGTTTGCACAACTTTTTAGAACTTGCTCAGAACTTTGATGTTAACTATAATATTTAATACTTCACTATCTATTTACAGATAAACACTTCTCACCTATGAACAGGTTAGCCAATTAATACAAAAAGTATTTGACCTGTTTCTCCCCCCACCCCCGTTTAATCTTGAATAATCTGCGATGAGGTGCACAGTGGGCTTTCCCTTCCTTCTCGCAGTAAGAATTCTTTCCCCTCAAACTATGCTAAGAAAAATATATAAAAATAGTTTTCACCTGGACTAACCACAACATTCTACATTCCCCAAGTCAATTATTATACCAAATGGTTCAATGTAGCTTCCATATTCTTATTCGAATGCCTCACGGGCAGTGACATCTAGTGATCAAAGTGCAATATATCCATAGCTAGAGCTAAACATATTCCTTTACTCTACAAATCACAGGACAAACATATTCTAAATGAGTACTTCTGGCTGTCCCACTTCACTGTACAGTCACTGTCTGCTCAAAGTTCCCGTCAGAGTACGGTTTTGAAATGCATGCAGTTTAGCTCAGTGTTGTCCAATAGAAATTGCTGACTAGCCACAGGTTTCGCTTCAGCAACACATGCACTAATTTTAGTAGAAAACACCTCACACACACAGAAGGTAAACGTACTTCACACGTGCATATTTACTTAACATCGACTACCTTCAGTAATCAAGTAAAGCACTCACAATGATCAAAAAACACTCGCACACTCTACCTTTGTCTTACCATTTTACCAACAAGTGCACAAAAAGGTTTAAGTGCACAAGGAGATGCAGTTTCTAGACCACATGCAATTAGCCACATCTGGATTACCAATTCGCCACGTGTGGCTAAAAAGGTATTGGACAACACTGGTTGAGCCCAGTCCACAGAGTGGTCAATAAGCCTACAAAGCAATGCTGGAAAATGACAATGCCACCCAGCCGGATTCTGTAAACGTGTTTAGCAGTGGTGTTGGGGGGGGGGGGGGGGGGGGGGGGGGGAGAAGGAGGAGAAGAAGAATGAAAGCTGGCAGACAGTGCAAGCAAACTACAATATAGGATAGGATAAATGTATGACTAAAAATGTCAGCTTGGCTCAGATGATAGCACTCTCCTCTTAGTCAGAAATTCACGAGTTCAGAGATGCAGCGGCGGTGTGGGGATCCTCAACATTCACCCAAGACGGGCATGAAGTCAGTGGAGAGGCTGCACTGCCCACCTGAAGCTGTCGTCCAGGACTGAACCATTTTGGGCCTCATTTGAATGTAGCAGAGTGGCGTGCACCAAATAGATGCTGGGCTGCAACTCGCCAGTTGTGGGGGGGCAGGAAATCGGCCGGCTACTTACGCTGAGCCAGTCAGCAGGTCGTGCCTGGGAGGAGAGCCAATGCCAGAGGAGACAGCACGGGCTGGTAGCAGGCCGCGTTATTTTTGTGGAACTAGGATGAGCACACCTGTTCCTCCTGGGCCAGCAAAAATAATTAAAAAGTTTGGGGTCCTTTTGTTGAACATCCACCAGCAGTCCCTTTAAAGACCACAAGTTAGACCAATCACTGTCTTGTACAAATGGGCAGGTTGTGCTGTTCGGCCATTAACAGGCCCACCTGAAAATTGCATTAGGCAGGCTTTGGGCATCCAAGAGACGGCCAAGGTGTTTCCCTGATGGTCAACTCCTGGCCACCCATTTTTCACCTCCTGACTCCCCAAAGCCCTTCCACCATCTACAAGGCACAAGTCAGGAGTGTGATGGAATACTCTCCACTTGCTTGGATGAGTGCAGCTCCAACAACACTCAAGAAGCTCGACACCATCCAAGATAAAGCAGCCCGCTTGATTGGCACCCCATCCACTACCCTAAACATTCACTCCCTTCACCACCGGCGCACAGTGGCTGCAGTGTGTACCATCCACAGGATGCACTGCAGCAACTCGCCAAGGCTTCTTCGACAGCACCTCCCAAACCCGCGACCTCTACCACCTAGAAGGACAAGAGCAGCAGGCAAATGGGAACAACACCACCTGCACGTTCCCCTCCAAGTCACACACCATCCCGACTTGGAAATATATCGCCGTTCCTTCATTATCGCTGGGTCAAAATCCTGGAACTCCCTTCCTAACAGCACTGTGGGAGAACCGTCACCACACGGACTGCAGCGGTTCAAGAAGGCGGCTCACCACCACCTTCTCAAGGGCAATTAGGGATGGGCAATAAATGCTGGCCTTGCCAGCGACGCCCACATCCCGTGAACGAATAAAAAAAAAATTAAAAATGGCCAGGCGACAGTTGAAAATCACCCATTCGCCATCATTCACAAAGGACATTAAACCAACACTCCATCTCCCTGTTCAGTTAGATATGAAAAATCCCGATGCAACTTGGAACAGCTGAAGTTCTCTCAGGGTCTTGTCCAACATTCACCCTTTAACCAAAAACCAAAGACAGATGAGCTGATCACTCATCTCATTGCTAATTGTGGGACCTCGTTGTACGCAAATTACCTACATAACAGTGACTACACTTCAAAGGTTATTCATTGGTTGTGAAGCACTGGGATTTCTTGAGGACGCGCAAGGGTTCTAAATAATTGCAAGTTCACCCTGTCATAGCGAGTAATGCATGCCAGGAATTATACTAAGCCACATGATCAGATTTTTTAAACTTGCATACGAAAAAAGACAATTTAGAGATTTACTTGAACTTCTTAAAAGTGTAATCCTTCAAGAATTGAAAGCAATCATTCCACTGACTTTGGTCTGGAATGGTCAGTTGATTAACTACTGACTATTATAACAAACTGGATTTTACACGATGCAGCGTAGCACTCAAGTCATCAAGCAAACATCTGCCACTTTTACACGTCATCTGCATTTTTTTCTGAACTATAAAAACACAACATGTGACCATCAGGCAAACCTACGCAATGCACTTCCCCTTTGCTAATCCTGATGTAATCGGAGAGGACTGAAGAAAACAAACAAAAGTTGCTTACACAACCACCACCACTTAAAGCTCTTCACAATAGAAGGTAGAGGGGAAAGTAGGAACATTCCATCGTTTCACGGCACTGTTTGCAATATAGGTTTTTAAAAAGTTACATTGTTGAACGAAAAAAACTGAAGAAATAAGAATTTTCCAAGATCACTCAAAAGTAACAACTTCTGCAATACCGACAACATCCTTAACTTCCTCCAATTACCTAGCTTTTGACCTATAACTATTAACATGCAAACTGTTTCTTCCCCTTTTCTCCCTGCTCCAAAGTCCCCGATGATTCAGGTAGCCATTGAAACACCAATGGTACTAGTTCTCCCCGGTGTCCTGGCCAATATTTATTCCTCAACCAATTATCATTAAAAACAGGTTATCTAGTCATTAGCACATCACTCTTTGTAGGACCTTGCTGTGCACAATTTGGCTGCCATGTTTCATACATTACAACAGTGACTACACTTCAAAATTACTTAATTGGCTGTAAAGCACTTTGGGACATCCTGAAGTCGTGAAAGGCGCTGTATAAATGCAAGTTCTTCTTTTTATTCCTCCCTCAACCCATACGACCAAAACAGATTGACTGTTCGTTCATCCAGTTGCTATTTGTGGGACATTCCTGGTACGTTTCCCCTACATAAGTAACTGCACTTCAAACAGTAATGCAGTGCATGGGTCACCTTGGAACATTTTGATGTGATAAGGTGCTGCATAAAGGAGAGTATTTTATTCATCCTACAAGCTTTCTATAGTTACTAGACTGTAATCCTACTTGCTTCCATGGTACCACAAATTTGAGATCTGATCAATAGATCTCCCAATGCAACAAATCACTTGCCCTCTGTATGAGGCATGGGCTCTTGGTAAGGCATGGTCCCACTAAAGTAAGATACCCTTTAGTATCTCACTTAAGCAGCAATTCTTCATATGGAGGCCTAGGCGATGAGTATTAGTTGGCTATTGAACCACAGCAGAGTGCATTCCAGTCCTGCGCGCTTGGAGACAAGAGAAAGAAAAGGTGAGAAAGAGAGCCTATGCACGTGCATCACTGAATAGTAACCAAGAGGTGGAACTCTGACGAAGTTCTCTTCCCTCCCTCAACCAGAGACACTGACCACCAACTCTACGAGGCTTGCTGAGACCAGCTAACTCAGCACTGACCAGAAATAGAACTTAGGACCTTCCTCATCGGGATGGTTCAGTGCTGCATGGACAATGTGTACTTAAGTCATCGTGGGAACTACAGCAAACTTCAATGAATTTTAGAAAGATACTCACAAAAAAAGACCATAGAGCTCTGTGGCATCTTTCTGGCTGAGGAACAGAAAGAAAGACTTGCATTTATATTGCGTCTTTTATGACCTGGGTACCAAAGCGCTTTACAGCCAATGAAGTACTTTTGAAGTGTAGTCACTGTTGTAATGTAGGAAATGCAGCAGCCAATTTACACACAGCAAGGTCCCACAAACAGCAATGCCATGAGGACCAGATAATCTGTTTTAGCAATGTTAGTTGAGGGATAAATATTTGTCAGGACACCCGAGAGAACCCCCAGCTCTTCTTCGAAATAATGCCGTGGGATCTTTTACAGTCACCTAAGACGACAGATGGGGTTTTGTTTAACATCTCATCCGAAAGACGGCACCTCCGGTCAGTGCAGCACTCCCTCAGTATAGCACTGGATTGTCAGCCTAGATTTTGTGCTCAAGTGTCTATAGTGGGATTTGAACCCACAACATTCTGACTCGAGTCGAGAGTGCTGCCAATTGAGCCACAGAGGGAAAAAGTTAGCCAGTGTTTACTCCTGGTAATTATTCACGGTGCATGGTTCCCCCCCCATCCCTCCTCTCTGCTTCTTCATCCCCCAACCATTAGAAAGTGAACTAGTGTGAACAGGATTCAGCTTTGTTAGGGTATTAAGTATGGAAGGAATCAGTCGTTAGACTTGCATATGAAGAATGGCCACTCACAAGGTATCAAAGGATATCTGAATGCATGGAGCTATAACCCATTAAGAGTCCATACCTTATCCTCCAGGATTGTGTGGAATGCCTGTGCAAGGCTTTTTGGTGAGTCTTCTCAAAATTGGATAGAACTATAGATCTTTACAGCATAGGAGGAAGCCATTCAGCCAATCGTGTCTGTCGTCTGTTTTCTGGAGCAATCCAAAACTAATCCCACTGGCCTGTTCTGCCCCTTAGCCATAGCCTTGCATCCTCTTCAAATGTTTATCCAATTTTCCCTTAAAAGATGCAATGATCTCTGCCTCAAACATCTTCTGTGGCAAAGAATGCCATGCTTTAACAACCCTCTACGTAAATAAATTTCTCCAAATCCCTCTTCTCATTCTCAGTGACTGTTCTAAATTCGCGAGTCCTCGTCACTGACTTCCTAACCAGGAGGAATTTCTTTGCCTATTCACTCTCAGAAGTCTTCATAAATTTTAGAAATTATCACCCCTAAGCCTTCTCTGCTGCGGTGGAAATAGTCCACATAGCATTTTCAGCACTTTTGACAAGGATCATTTCCATCCTTGCAAAACGTGCAGCCTGTGCAGATGAACCAAGGAGAGATAGTCGCTGTTCTGAAAATAATAACTATTTCCAAAAAACGACCAAATATTGCAACAGTTTTCTTAAAGCATAGCAAGCTTTTTCCTCCCAATTTCTTCCTGAAAGAAGTCTTGTAACATTGCCTCTGGCTTTGCCCAGATGCTGTAATTAAAACACTATTCAAAACTGCACCAAATTTACTATACATTCAGATGTTGAGTGTATCACAAAAGCAAAATACTGCACATGCTAGAAATCTGAAACAAAAACAGAAAATGCTGGAAATGCTCAGCAAGTGAGGCAGCATCTGTGGAGAAAGAAACAGAGTTAATGTTTCAGGTCGAATAACTTCTTCCAGTTCTGACGAAAGGTTAAGTTTTTAAGCAAGTGCAGAGCCAGGGGAAGTGGGGTGGGGGGGAAGAGAGGGAAGGAAGGAAAGGAAACAGAAGGGAAGGTCTGTGTTACGGTGGAGGGCAAGAGTGATTAATTGAAATGGGATGATGGTGCAAGGCAAGGAGGGTGGTAATGGGACAAGAAACAAGAGATCGGTCTAGGAGTAGCTGTAAATGGCAACAGCAGAACCATAACCAGTGGCCGCAATCCAATAAACTTGAATTTTTATTTTTTTTTAAATGGGAGCAGTGGTTGTGGTCTGAAGTTATTGAAATCAGTGTTCAGTCCAGAAGGTTGTAAAGTGCCTAAACGAAAGATGAGTGCTGTTCCTCGAGATTACGTTGAGCTTCATTGGAACAGTGTAAGAGGCCGAGGACAGAGATCAGGGTGGGAGTGGGAAGGGGAATTAAAATAGCAAGTGAGCGGCAGGTCAGGGTCACGCTTGTGGACAAAGTGGAGATGTTCAGCAAAGCGATCACCCAGTCTGCATTTGGTGTCTCCAATGTAGAGGAGACCGCATTGTGTGCAGCAGATACAGTATATTAAATTGAAAGAAGTACAAGTAAACCACTGTTTCACCTGGAAGGAGTGTCTGGGGCCCTGGACAGTAGGGAGGGAGGAGGTGAAAAGGGCAGGTGTTGCATCTCCTGCGCTTTCATGGGAAGGTGCCGTGGGGAGGAGAGGGGGTGTTGGAAGAGTGGACTAGGGTGTCATGGAGGAAGTGGTCCCTTCAGAATGCTGAAAGGGGAGGGGATGATGTGTTTGGTGGTGGCATCGCGCTGGAGGTGGCAGAAATGGCGGAGGATGATACGTTGAATGTGGAGGCTGGTGGGGTGGAAGGTGAGGACAAGGTGGACCCAATCATGGTTCCAGGAGGGAGAAGAAGAGGCGAGGGCAGAAATGCAGGAAATAGGACAGACACGGTCGAGGGCCCTGTCAACTACAGTGGAGGGGAATCCTCGGTTGAGGAAAAAAGGAGGACATATTGGAAGCACTGGTGCGGAAGGTGTGAATAGTCAGAACAGATGCAACAGAGATGGAGCAGCATCGGTGCTGTATCGGCACCACTTCCTGCACTCACCCCAAACTGGAAAATTTCATCCTTTCCCTCGCCTTCATATAGTTCATCTCTGACTCTTCCCTTCCTCGACTTCTCCATCTCCATTTCTGGGGATAGATATTGATTGGCAGCCCATCATAAGCCCACCGACTCCCACAGCTACCTCGATGATACTTTCTCCCACCCCGCTTCCTGCAAGGACTCTATTCCCTTCTCCCAGTTTCTCTGTCGCATCTGTACTGACAATGCCACCTTCCGCACCAATGCTTCCATTATGTCTTCCTTTTTCCTCAACCAAGGATTCCCTTCCACTGTAGTTGACAGGGCCCTCGACCGTGTCCATCCTATTTCCCGCACTACTACCCTCCCTCCCGGAACCATGATAGGGTCCCCCCTTGTCCTCACCTTCCAACCCACCAGCCTCCACATTTAACATATCATCCTCCACCACCTCCAGCAGGATCCCACCACCAAACACATCCTCCCCTCCCCTTTCAGCATTCCGAAGGGACCACTCCCTCTGCAACACCCTAGTCCACTCTTCCATCATCCTCAACACCCACTCTCCTCCCCACAGCACCTTGCCACGCAAGTGCAGGAGATGCAACACCTGCCCTTTTCACCTTCTCCCTTCCTACTGTCCAGGGCCCCAAACACTCCTTTCAGATGAAACAGCTGTTTACTTGTACTTCTTTCAATTTAGTATAACGTATTCGTTATACTAAATTGCAAAATCCTCTATATTGGGGAGACCAAATGCAGATTGGGTGATTGCTTTGCTGAACACCTCCGCTCTGTCCGCAAGTATGACCCTGACCGGCCAGTCGCTTGCCATTTTAATTCCCCTTCCCACTCTGACCTCTCCGTCCTCAGCCTCTTACACTGTTCTAATGAAGCTCAACTGAAGCTCGAGGAACAGCACCTCATCTTTCGTTTAGGTACTTTACAACCTTCCGGACTCATTGATTTCAATAACTTCAGATCACAACCACTGCTCCCATTTTTAAAAAAATTATTATTTTTTATTTATTGGACAGCAGGTGCTGGTAATGGTTCTGCTGTTGCCATTTACATCTACTCTAGACTGATCTTTTGTTTCTTTGCTTGTCCCATTACCACCCTCCTTGCCTCGCACCATCACCCCTGTTGTCATTTAATCACTATCACAGGCCTTCCCCTTTGTTCTTTCCTTCCTTCCCTCCCCTCCCCTCCCCTCCCCCGTTTCCCTGGCTCTGTACTTGCTTTAAAAGTTCTGACGAAAGGTCTTCAATCTGAAATATTAACACTGTTCTTTTCTCCACAGACGCTGCCTCACCTGCTGAGCTTTTCCAGCATTTTCTGTTTTTAGTTAAGAGTATCACTGTCGGCACAACACACAAAAACACAGCAGTAAATTAAACAAATATTAAAGGAGCATTCAATGTCCTCATTAAAACCACCCACAGGGGATGATGCTAGCTGCTAATAACACATTCTGCTCTCTCCTCAGTGCATAGTGTTCTCATTAGTCAGATTCCCAAATAGCAGACTCCTCTTCTGCTGAGATCACCACTATTCACAGTCCCTCATTTTAAAGCAGATGCTATTAGGAGAGATTAGTGCTCCTAATTTAACACCTTTGCCGTCAAACCGCCCAGATTTGACCAAATGTGGATTATATTGATCAGTCTTGTGAAACCTACACAAGGTGAAGATTTTCAGATATTGCCCTTAAGAACTTAACAGAGAACTATGGAATGGAGTTTATTCCAGGACTATACATTTATATAATTAAACCATTTAAAAATTTTAACCCAAGCTACATCAACTGTATCATAGGGCACTTGAATACTCATTAATAGCTCATACCAGTTATCTCTTGCAGCTCTCTAGATGCAAGCAACTATCTTGAAACTGCCCTCTACGGAAGGATGAAGAATTCTGTTCACAGGAGCCGCTGACTGCAGAAATGTGACCGATGGACCAATCAGGCTGGCTGTACTTAAAGTAGATAAGTCACCAGGTCCGGATGGGATGCATCCTAGGTTGCTGAGTGAAGTAAGGGTGGAAATTGCAGCGGTACGGGCCATAATCTTCCAATCGTCCTTAGATACGGGGGGGGGGGGTGCCAGAGGACAGGAGAATTGCAAATGTTACACCCTTGTTCAAAAAAGGATGTGAAGGATAAACCCAGCAACTACAGACCAGTCAGCTTAACCTCAGTGGAGGGGAAACTTTTAGAAACAATAACCCGGGACAGAATTAGCAGTCACTTCGACAAGTGTGGATTGACTAGGGAAAGCTAGCACGGGTTTGTTAAAAGCAAATCGTGCTTAAAAAAACTCTATCAAGTTAGTTAATGAAGTAACAGAGAGGGCTGATGAGGGCATTGCAGCTATTGTGGTGTATAAGGACTTCCAAAATGCGTTTGATAAAGTGCCACATAATAGACTTATTAGCAAAGTTGAAACCCATAGAATAAAAGAGGCAGTGGCAGCATGGATATAAAATTGGTTAAGTGACAAGAAACAGTAGTGGTGAACGGTTGTTTTGCGGACTGGAGGAAGGGAAACAGTGGTGTTCCCCAGCAAGGTTCCCTCAATTTTCTTTTTTAGCCATGTGCAGAATGAATTTGGGTTTGTGCACCGATACAAAGGCTGTGTTAAAAAAAAATCCCAACTTGAGAACATCTTTTTAGAAAACATTATTCAGGGTAAATAACAAAGAACAAATGTACAAAACAAAAGATAATTGTAACAATTTAAGGTTATATTGGCTGATAAATTTACATAATGAAATGGGTTTAAGTTGCACTAGGATTAAGCAGACCAGTCATGTTATATTTTATTAAAAATTATCTGATGGGAATGATTCTAGTCAGTTTAATGACTCCGATTCAAACAGAAATAAATCATGCACAATCAGAATTTTTAAATTGAGTCAAATACAACAGCTGCCAAATCAGTGTGAATTTGGGGATAGGGAACTGTTTAATGAAAGCTCTCCCCCATCCCCCTCCCTCCATTGAATCCTCAGCAGGGTTTAAAAAATTGTATTCCAATTGTACATCTTGCAGGCCTCCGACTGGCTCCCGACAAACGCATCAGTTTCGATTTTACTTCCTGGTCTGGTTTCCGTACAGCCAATCAGCTGCTCGCTGACAGCATTTCCGAGCAACGTGGTGAACAATGCGGCGGCTGAGGCCGGGACCGGGATCGGACACTCGGACCTCCAGACACTCCGCAACACCAGAGGCCGAGCAGTCTGCCTGGGGCTGGAGACCGGGGAGGCACAGTTGGAGAAGGGGCTGGGGTCCGGGCACTGGTCAGTGTGGGAGACTGTGGGAGAGGGGCCGAGGCCACTGGTTTGGTGCACGGACGGAACGTTTTAAGTGCGCAGCCCACAACAGACTGCTGCGCGGCCGTGGTTGGACCTGGGCGTACAGGGTACAATTTCAAAATTTGCAGGTGGCACAAAAGTTGGAAGTGTAGTGAACAGTGAGGAGGATAGTGATAGACTTCAAGAGGACATAGGCTGGGTGGACAAGTGGCAGATTAAATTTAACACAGAAGAGCGAAGTGAAGTTGGCAACTCTGGTGTTCAAGGGTATACCATCTACTGGATGGGTGAGCTTGATGGGCTGAATGGTCCTTCTTTTCAGGTGTTCGTTATAACTTCACAGCAATGTAAACCACCATCTCCATCCATTGGACAATTGGATTTTTACAGATTACAGTCAGAGACATTAAACAAAGTTTAGGAGGTAGTCTCTCATCAAGAGAAGAGGAGGCAGGCTGGATATAATCAGAATTACAATCCAATTTACCAGGTGTTCCAGCAGACATCAAAAAAAAAGTACTCCTGCAAATAACTTCAAAAATACTAAACCAGTTTTCATCACTTCATGAACCTAACAGATGCTTCTGGGGGCCTTTAGTGTCTTCAGTAACAATTTCATGGAACACATGTAGTGTTAAAACACCAAGGCAGCTTCAAGTCAAATCATACTCCCAGATTAGCAGCTGTGAAAACCTGTTAAAAAGCTACAATTTATGTACTAGTTCTTTGATGAAGTAAAAAGGGTTGATTAGGATACTGCGGTTGATGTTGTGTATATGGACTTTGAAAAGGCATTTGATATAATACCAGTGGTTATGTTACTGGACTAGTAATCCAGTGTCATGAGTTCAAATCTCACCATGCAGCTGGCAAATTTAAATTCAATTAAATAAAACCTGGAATAAAAAAAACTAGCATCAGTAATGGTGGCCATAAAAATTACCAGATTGTCGTAAAAACCCATCTAATGTCCTTTAGGGAAGGACATCCGTGCTTATGTGACTCCAGACCCACAGCAATGTGGTTGATTCTTAATCGCCCTCTGAAATGGCCGAGCAAGCCACTCAGTTGTAAAATCTCGCTAAAAAAAGTCATAAGAATAAAACCGGACGGACCACCTGGCATCGGACCACGAGGCACCGGACACGACAAAGACAAACCAAGCCCAGTCGACCCTGCAAAGTCCTCCTCACCAACATGTGGGGACTTGTGCCAGAATTAGGAGACTAGTCAAGCAACAGCCCGATATAGCCATACTCACAGAAGCATACCTTTCAGCCAATGTCCCAGACTCTTCCATCACCATCCATGGGTATGTCCTGTCCCATCAGCAGGACAGACCCACCAGAGGTGGCGGTACAGTGATAAACAGTCAGGAGGGAGTGGCCCTGGGAATCCTCAACATTGACTCCGGACCCCATGAAATCTCATAGCATCAGGTCAAACATGGGCAAGGAAACCTCCTGGTTACCACCTACCACCCTCCCTCAGCTGATTAATCAGTCCTCCTCCATGTTGAACACCACGTGGAGGAAGCACTGAGGGTAGCAAGGGCACAGAATGTACTCTGGGTGGGGGACTTCAATGTCCAACACCAAGAGTGGCTCAGTAGCACCACTATTGACCGAGCTGGCCGAGTCCTGAAGGACATAGCTGCCAGACTGGGCCCGAGGCAGGTGTAAACAATTTTACAACACCAAGTTATAGTCCAGCAATTTTATTTTAAATTCACAAGCTTTCGGAGATTTTCTCCTTCCTCAGGCAGGTGGTGAGCGAACCAACACGAGGGAAAAACTTACTTGACCTCGTCCTCACCAATCTACCTGTCGCAGATGCATCTGTCCATGACAGTATTGGTAGGAGTGACCACCGCACAGTCCTTGTGGAGACGAAGTCCCGTCATTACACCGAGGACACCATCCAACATGTTGTGTGGCACTACCTCCATGCTAAATGGGACAGATTCAGAACAGAACTAGCAGCTCAAAACTGGGCATCCATGAGGCACTTTGGGCAATCAACAGCAGCAGATTTGTATTCTAGCACAATCTGTAACCTCATGGCCCGGCATATTCCTCACTCTACCATTACCAACAAGCCAGGGGATAAACCCCGGTTCGAGGAGTGTAGAAGAGCACACCAGGAGCAGCACCAGCCATACCTAAAAATGAGGTGTCAACCTGGTGAAGATACAACACAGGACTACATGCATGCTAAACAGCGGAAGCAACATGCTATAGACAGTTAAGTGATTCCACAACCAACGGATCAGATCAAAGCTCTGCAGTCCTGACACACCCAGTCATGATTGGTGGTGGACAATTAAACAACTAACAGGAGGAGGAGGCTCTGTGAACAGCCCCATCCTCAATGATGGCAGAGTTCAGCATGTGAGTGCAAAAGACAAGTAGATGATCCATCTCAGCCTCCTCCAGATATCCCCACCATCACAGAAGCCAGTTTTCAGCCAATTCGATTCACTCCACGTGATATCAAGAAATGGCTGAGTGCACTGGGTACAACAAAGCCTATGGGCCCCGACAACATCCCGGCTGCAGTGCTCCAGAATTAGCCTCGCCTCTAGCCAAACTGTTCTAGTATAGCTACAACACTGGCATCTACCCGACAATGTGGAAAATTGCCCAGGTATGTCCTGTCCACAAAAAGCAGGACAAATCCAATCCGGCCAATTACCGCCCCTTCTGTCTACTCTCAATCATCAGCAAAGTGATGGAAGGTGTTGTCGACAGTGCTATCAAGCGGCACTTACTCACCAATAACCTGCTCACCGATGCTCAGTTTGGGTTCTGCCAGAACCACTCAGCTCCAGACCTTATTACAGCCTTGGTCCAAACATGGACAAAAGAGCTGAATTCCAGAGGTGAGGTGAGAGTGACTGCCCTTGACATCAAGGCAGCATTTGACCAAGTGTGGCACCATGGAGCCCTAGTAAAATTGAAGTCAATGGAAATCAGGGGAAAACTCTCCAGTGGCTGGAGTCATACCTAGTACAAAGGAAGATAGTAGTGGTTTTTGGAAGACAAACAACTCAGCCCCAGGACATTGCTGCAGGAGTTCCTCAGGGCAGTGTCCTAGGCCCAACCATCTTCAGCTGCTTCATCAATGACCTTCCCTCCATCATAAGGTCAGAAATGGGGATGTTCGCTGATGATTGCACAGTGTTCAGTTCCATTCGCAACCCCTCAAATAATGAAGCAGTCCGAGCCCGCATGCAGCAAGACCTGGGCAACATCCAGGCTTGGGCTCACAAGTGGCAAGTGACATTCATGCCAGACAAGTGCCAGGCAATGACCATCTCCAACAAGAGAGTCCAACCACCTCCCTTTGACATTCAACGGCATTACCATCACCGAATCCCCCACCCTCAACATACTGGGGGTCACCATTGACCAGAAACCTAGCTGGACCAGCCATAAATACTGTGGCTACAAGAGCAGGTCAGAGGCTGGGTATTCTGCTGCAAGTGACTCACCTCCTGACTCCCCAAAGCCTTTCCACCATCGACAAGGCACAAGTCAGGTGTGTGATGGAATACTCTCCACTTGCCTGGATGAGTGCAGCTCCAACAACACTCGAAGCTTGACACCATCCAGGACAAAGCAGCCCGCTTGATTAGCATCCCAACCACCACCCTAAAAATTCACTCCCTTCACCACGGGCCCACTGTGGCCGCAGTGTGTACCATCCACAGGATGCACCGCAGCAACTCGCCAAGGCTTCTTTGACAGCACCTCCCAAACCTGCAACCTTTACCACCTAGGAGACAGCAGGCACATGGGAACACCCCCTGCACGTTCCCCACCAAGTCACACACCATCCAGACTTGGAAATGCATCGCCGTTCCTTCGTCGTTGCTGGGTCAAAATCCTGGAACTCCCTTCCTAACAGCACTGTGAGAACACCTTCACCACACAGACTGCAGCGACTCAAGGCGGCGGCTCACCACCACCTTCTCAAGGGCAATTAGGGATAGGTAATAAATGCTGGCCTTGCCAGCGATGCCCACATCCCATGAACGATTGAAGAAAAAGAATTGTTAGCAAAATTTATGCCCGTGGGATTAAAGGGACAGTGGCAGTGTGGATGCAAAATTGGCTAAGGGGCAGAAAGCAGAGAATAGTGAGGAACTGTTTTCAGACTGGAGGGAAGTATACAGTGGTGTTCCCCAGGGGTCAGTATTAGGACCACTGCTCTTTTTGATATATACTGATGACCTGGATTTGGGTATGGAGGGTATAATTTCAAGATTTGCAGATGACATGAAACTTGGAAACGTTTAAGTTTTATGTCATCTGCAAATCTTGAAATTTTTAGGTATGCCTGGTGCTGCTCCTGGCATGCTCTTCTACACTCCTCGAACCGGGGTTGATCCCCTGGCTTGTTGGTAATGGTAGAGTGAGGAATATGCCGGGCCATGAGGTTACAGATTGTGCTAGAATACAAATCTGCTGCTGCTGATTGCCCAAAGTGCCTCATGGATGTCCAATGTGGAGGATAGTAATAGACTTCAAGAGGACATAGACTGGTGAAATGGGCAGACACATGCAGATAAAATTTAACCGAGAAATGTGAAGTGATTCATTTTGGTAGGAAGAATGAGGAGAGGCAATATAAATTAAATGGTACAATATTGAAGAGGGTGCAGGAACAGGGAAACCTGGGGGGGGGGGGGGGGGGGGGGGGGTACGTACACAAGTCTTTGAAGTTAACAGGACAAGTTGAGAAGGCTATTAAGCATATTGGTTTCCGGGCTTTATTACTAGAGGCATAGAGTACAGAAGCAAAGAAGTTACGCAAAACCTTTATAAAACACTGGTTAGGCCTTATCTGGAGTATTGTGTTCAATTCTGGGCACCACACTTTAGGAAGGATGTCAAGGCCTTAGTGAGAGTGCAGGAGAGATTTACTAGAATGATACAGGGATGAGGGACTTCAGTTATGTGGAGAGACTGGAGAAGCTGGGGTTGTTCTCCTTAAGAGAGAAGGTTAAGGGCAGATTTGATAGAGGTGTTCAAAATCATGACGGGTTTAGATAAAGTAAACGTGGAGAAACTGTTTCCAATGGCAGAAGGGTCAGTAACCAGAGGACTCAGATTTCAGGTGATCAGCAAAAGAGCCAGAGGCGACATACGGAAACATTTTTTTATGTAGCGAGCTGTTATGCACTGCCTGAAATGGTGGAGGAAGCAGATTCAATAGTAACTTTCAAAAGGAAATTAAGTAAATACTTGAAAGCAAAACATTTACAGGGCTATGGGGAAAGAGCAGGGGAACTGGATTATTGGACAGCTCTTTCAAAGAGCTGGCATAGGCATGATGGGCCGAATGGCCTCCTCCTGTGCTGTACCTACGATAAATATTACAGCAATTATGAAAACTCACCCACACTAAATTCTCAGACAGGAACGCTACATGTTTTAATAAGGCAGATGTTTTAAAGACGCTTGTATTCAAGGGCACTGGTGCCGTTATCCACTGCTGTCCTTCAGTCACCATGTTGACCTGCAGGTATGAGGTAATCTGAGAGCACATGTTTGGAATAGAATTTCCAAAGGGTGACTTCAAGTTACACTCCAGTGACTTCATGAATGGGGAGCTTTGACATCACCCATCGTTCCTATTCATGGTGTCACAAAAGGAAACGCTGAAGAAATTGCACTATTGGTTAGCAGACTCGGAGCCAAGAAACGTCAAGCATACCGTGTAGACACGGAAAACCCTAATATTTATAATTGCCCCATGGTTGGGCCCCTCAGTTTGGGGCATTAGAGTTCCAGAAGATGCATGTTTCAATCTAGCCAGGTCCACGACGGGTGAGAGTTGAAAAGTCTCCCTTCAGTTTGTGAAACTGATCAGAGAAGGTGCAACTAATTATTCTCACACACTTCCATAGAAATGCTATTTCAAAGTTTGAACAGACTTCTTTCAAAAAGCTATAGAACCAAAAGGCAAAAAATCTTGAGTCATCTGAGAGGCCCTGGTTCAGCAGAAATTTCCCACTAAATTCATTTATTATGGTTTCACACTTCAACTACAGTCTAATGTGGAATGGAATTTCTTTTCAAGCAAAAAAAAACTTGAATTGTTCAGTGGTGTGTATTAAGCGATTTTAATTTTGTCATAAATTCCAATTGTTAATTTGAATTGAAATCAACAGCTTCAAAATAAGAGCAGACAGATGCACCATCTACAGTCAATAAAAAGTTTAATACATAGCACTGTAACAAGGGGAAAACTATTAACTAGATCCTCTTTGTAATAATTAGGACTATGGAGAAACTTTAAAAATTCACTTTTTCAGGGCTGCAAATCTACTTCTTCCTTTGGTCTACAACTCTGACCCACCGCTTTCCGTTTCCCCCCCCCCGCCCCCCCCCACCCCACCACCCTCATCACAAACCATTCCCTGAACAAGGATTCTATTCTCTGCCCTCTCGCAATGATGCTCCTGACCGCCATAAGAATATTGTAATAAACTATACGGATTAACAGAGTCCCCAACTCAACCATCTCTCCACGTAACTGCTTCTTCGCTTGTTCACATCACCTCCTCAGATAAGCTCAGCTATGAACTCACTGTGGGTAATTACAGGTGTGAAGTCATGTCACACCATCCCATGACACGGTGAGGGGATACAGTAATAAGTTGTTCAATACTAGACTTCACCAATGTCACAAGACACTCAGAAGCTGCAGGTTAACACATCCTTTCAGATTTTCCATCCCTCCCCAATGCACTGCAGTAGGAAGCTCACTAAGTTGGGAAACTGCAAGAGTAATCCTACATGTAACCATTTGGGGCACAGAATATTAATCTACCAATGTGCTGCACCATCAAAAAGTGTTAGCTACCATAATTTAGAGCCCCCAGATTTTGGTATTGCATGTATAAATAGTCCATGTATAGTTATGGGAAGTATACAATAGAAACAAAATTTAATCTTACTTGGATGCGAGGTTGATTGGTGTCAGGCAGGACATTGATGTGAACGGGCTTTATGACAAGGTGACGTTGTGCCCAATGCTTTGTCCAATGAAAATTATGAGAAATGAATAAGGAAAGTGAATAATTGCAACATGGGTCATGGAGGTTTTGTGGAAATTCAACTTTGCTTTAAATAGTCATGCCAAGAGTACAACAACTCAGTCTCTCTTCTAGGGCTCAGTTCATTTCTTTCAATGCAATTATCAGAAATAATCCCAAAGTGATTTTTGTGGTTGCATTATATTGATATTGTTAGAAGTAGTGTGTGTAGCTTTAAAAGTGTAGCGATTGCACATTAAATCTCTCCATAGCACACAAAAAAAGTGTTCTCTTTGATGACCACTGTTAATTACGTACACCATACTGATCTGCTCAAACAGATCAGGAAAGCTACAATGCTATCTTAAAAATGCCTCCATGGTGCTTCCCCCACACTTTCCCTGGAACTCGGGTTCTTGGGTAAAGAGCCTGAACCAAGTAGCAGACTGAGAATACACCAGCACCATTGAGACTATAACTCCCAAAACTCAGCTCAAGTCCACCACTCTCTTCAGTCTAATATAGCACTTGAGGGAAAGGGGGAGGCTTGCAAACAGGAAGTCATGGCAACAGACTTCCAATGGCCAGTCTCTGTCAGCAAAAAAAGTATTCTGGTTCTTCAAACACATCCCAATTTTCTGATGGAGCAAAAAAACTTCTCGTATACAATCTTCTGATTGGAAAACAGATTGGTGGGAGGGTGGGGGAGAAGGAATTCTCAACACAAGTCTGCCATAATTGAGAGCTCCCAAATTTTGGTCTTGTATGTACAGTGCAGCAATACTCTCAGCATGGGAATATAGAATGCAAACAAACCTAATCTTCCTTGGATGCAAGGTTTATTGATATCAAACAGGATGAGATTGGTGTTAACAAGCTGTGTAATGTTGTGGCAAAGAAGTAAGGAAAGTGAGTAATTGCAACAGACTGCTTATTAAACAGGTAAACCCCTCTCTCTCTTGCAGGCCAATGGTTTTCATTTTAATATTCCGTACCCGACTCCCGACAGCCCCATTTGTCTTCTCCCTGGAATGAAATGAACTCCCGTCAACCCTCATTCCTGAGGGACCCTGGTGATGTGCATTGCAAAATGGGCAGCTACCTTATTTGACGACATTCCTGTGAAATGAATGTGCCAAAACAAAATGCCATTGGATGCAACGTGGTGAGACACAAGTCAAGCTCCCAATCTCATTGACTGGGAGGCATTGAGCAGCTAACAGGAGTTTCCACATAGTGACGTAGTTTGGGACAGGCTAGGGAAAAAGACAAAGGCAGGAGAACAGAGAGAGTCACTCACGACTACACCTGTATATCCTAGCAGCTAATTGCGGAGTATTTGTAGGCGTTTTCTGGAGGGTCACCTAGGCTCTCAGCCCAAAGGGTGGTGTGCTGGAGAGAACTGGCCAATTTTTTTTTGCAAAATTCCTCATGTTATACTAACACTTTTAGCGTCAAAGTAATAGACAATGTATGCAATGCAGTACAATAACGGTGGAACTCAAGAGTAAAGTTTCTGAAGTGATGGTCCATTGCATTTGGCTAATGGCACGAGATAACCTAGAGGAGGATGTAGCAAGGCTTTGCATAGACGGTCCTGTACAATGGGCTGGAGTCAGAAGACGGTGGCAATGGAGATGAATCTACGGGTGAAGAGTCAGCTGGTTTTATGGAGTCAGCCATTTGTAAGAGCACTATCCATCCAGTAAAAGTACAAGACCAGCTGCAGGGTGCAGGTGTCTCGATATGTCAAAGATTCCAGCCATTCTCCTTGCTCTTCGGTACACAAAACTCCACAGATCCCTATCTTTGACCTCCTTCAGCCCTACAACCCTCCAAGAACTCTGTTCCTCCAACTCTGGCTTCTTGTGCATCCCCCACTTGCTTGACAGCCATGCCTTCAACTATCTAGGCCCCAAGCTCTGGAATTCCCTCCCTAAATCTCTCTCTCTTCCTATAAAACACTCCTTAAAACATACCTCTTTGACCAAACTTTGAGTCACCTGTCCTATGTCTCCATGTCACTTTTTGTCTGATTGTGTTCCAGTGAAGCAGTTTAGGGCATTTTACTACATTAAAGGCAAGTTGTTGTTGCTTAGGCTGCATTAGAAACCAGAGAGCATGGTTACCTTTTTGCAATGCCAAAGTATTTTGATTGTTGCCCCTCCCCTAACACAATTAGCATACTGTGAAGAAAATGAGTGTCAATGACCATTATCCTGCCCCCTCTCCCCATTCTACTAAAAAGAGTACAGTATATGCAGCGGGTCGCATCTACCCACCTTTACTTGAAAGTTGACTCCTCCCCCCACCCACCGAGGTGCAGCTCCACAGGCGCCAGCTACCTTCCAATACTTCACTTAGGGCCCCTTGATTTCTGAGGCTACAGTGGATGACAATATGCTGGCTGACAAATGAACACTCACAGCTGAGCCTAATCATAACCCTCACCCCAATAACCTCACAGGTACACTTTCCAGCATGGGACAATGGATAAATCAGGAGCAGCAGCCAGAGAGGTTTACAGCACCGAAGGGGGCTATTTGTCCCATTGTGCCAGCTCTTTGGAAGAGCAATCCAAAACTAATTCCACTGCCTTGCTCTCCCTAGCCTTCTGTCTTCTTCAGCTTCAAATATTTATCCACTTTCTTCTTAAAAGATCCAATAGCGTCTGCCCCAACCACTCCCTGTTGCGAAATATCCCACGGTCCAATAAAACCCCGCTACATATAAAAAAAATCTCCAAACCTCCTGTTCTGATCACTTGAAATTCATCATCCCTTGTCACTAACTTATCAGAGGACATGGTTATTCCCAACTGACCCCAAAATATTTCATAAATTGTATGAGTGTAAGAAAACACTAAAAAAGGTCCATAGAAAGGGAGCCCAAGGAAACGAGGCGGGGGGAGAAAGGATGTTGTGCACGAAAGAAAGAAAATAAGAGGGGCAAATAAGAGTGAATGAGAATAGATTAACAGGTAACAAAAAGGGAATCCAAAATTCTTTTATAAACATATAAATAGTAAAAGGGTAGTCAAAAGGGAGGATGGGGCTGATTAAGGACCAAAAAGGAGATCTTCTTGTGGACGCAGAGGGCATGGCTGAGGATGCTGTCAATGTCACAGTAAAGGAAGAGGTAATAGAGAAATTGGATAGGATAAAAACAGATAAAGAGGAGGTGCTTAAAAGATTGGCAGTGCTCAAAATAGAAGTCACCCAGTCCGGATGAGATGCATTCCAGGTTGCTGAGGGAAGGAAATAAGGGTGAAGATAGTAGAAGCTCTGGCCACAATCTTCCAATCCTCCTTGGATATGGGAGTGGTGCTCGAGGACTGGAGTGTTGTAGTTGGGAGGGGGATAAACCTGGTAACTACAGGCCCGTAAACCTAACAATGTGGTGGGGACAATAATCCTGGACAAAATTAATTGTCACTTGGAAAAATATGGGTTAATGACAGCCAGCACAGATTTGTTAAAGGCAAATCATGTTTGACTAACTTGATTGAGTTCTCTGATGAAGTCAGAGGGTTGATGAGGGTAGTGCAGTTGATGTGTATATGGACTTTCAAAAGGTGTTTGATAAAATACCACATAATAGACTTGTTAGCAAAATTGAAGCCCATGGGATTAAAGGGGCAGTGGCAGCATGGATACACAATTGGCTAAGGGACAGATAGCAGAGAGCAGTGAACGGTTGTGGCTTTTTTTAAAAAAAAAAGACGAGAGGGAAGTTTGCAGTGGTGTCCACCAAGGGTCAGTGTTGGAACCACTGCTTTTTTGATCTACATTCATGATCGGGACTTGGGTATAGAGGGCATAATTTCAAAGTTTGCAGATGACATGAAACTCAAATGTAGTGAACAGTGAGGAAGATAGCAACAGACTTCAGGAGGACATAGGACTAGTGAAATGGGCGAATGCAATTTAACAGTGTGAAGTAATTCATTTTGGTAGGAAGAATGATTAGAGGCAATATAAACTAAGTGGTACAATTTTAAAGGGGGTGCAGGAACAGAGAGACCTGGGGTGTATGTACACAAGTCTTTGAAGGTGGCAGGACAAGTTGAGAAGGCTGTTAAAAAGGCATGCGGGATCCTTGGTTTTGTAAATAGAGGCATAGAGTACAAAAGCAAGGACGCTAAACCTTTATAACACATTGGTTAGGCCTCAGCTGGAGTATTCTGGACAACACACTTTAGGAAGGATATCAAGGCCTTAGAGAGGGTGCAGAAGAGATTTACTAGAATGGTTCCAGGGATGAGGGACTTCAGTTATGTGGATAGAGTGGAGAAGCTGGGGTGGTTCTCCTTATAGCAGAGAAGGTTATGGGGAGATTTGACAGAGATGTTCAAAATCATGAAGGGTTGATAGAGTAAATATGTAGAAGCTGTTTCCAGTGGCAGAAGGGTCGGTAACCAGAGGACACAGATTTAAGGTGATCGGCAAAAGAACTAAGGAGACATGAGGAAAAATGTTTTTATGCAGAGAGTTATGATGATCTGGAATGCACTGCCTGAAAGGGTGATGGAAGCAGATTCAATAATAACTTTTAAAAGGGAATTGGATAAATATTTAAAGGGAAAAATTTGCAGGGCTATGGGGAAAGGGCAAGGGAGTGGGACTAATTGGATAGCTCTTTCAAAGAACCAATGCAGGCACAATGGTGCTGTATCATTCCATGGTTTTATGAGCAAGCAGGGGAAAAAAATGGGAAAGGAGGGAAAAAGGAAAAAAAAGAAAACTTGACCCCAGCATCCATAAGGCTATAGACAGTGAAGTTCTGAAAATTACTCTAATTATTAACCATCCTAACCAGTCTAGAAAAGGGAACAGCTTTTTGCTTTGCTCCCCGTGACTGCTTCAAGGAATCGTGTGCCAGCTAAATGCGGATCAGATATCTAAGCTCCTTCTGAATAGAACTGCAACAGAGATAAACCAGATTCTAATCACGATTTTAATCACACTGTGCAGTAACAAGTTTCAGCCCATTGTCCAAAATTGAAGCAGCAAGGGCAATATTTCACTCACGGTATACTTGGCTCCATGCTCAAGCTACATTTCTGTACTGAGCCATCATAGAGCTCAGTAAACAGTGTCCCTCTAACTTGTTCAGGAATGTTGGTTACATTTAAGTTTGAAATAGCCCAGGAATTCCAAACTTTACCACCATGCAGCAGCAAATCAAACTAATCACCTTGTGCAAACGTAATGCTCAGTGAGAACTGTAAAACAGTAATTTAATAAATAGTGGCGATAGAAACTGCCAATTTGCGGGAAACTTGCTTCCTCATTGTGAGAGCTACAGAAGTGGAGATTTGTGTGTAAATCTTTGTGTATTATTTTCCTCACAAATGACATGTCCATATAGTAATCTCTCTAAATTGTTAACTTTTCACACAGTGAGTTATAAAAAGGGGGGATAAATAACTGCAAATGCTGGAAATAAAGACAGAAATACACAGATCAGTATGAAGAGAAAGCTAGGTTATGACATTTCTGGGTGTGTACCCTTCATCAGCTCTGAACACAAACATAAGCAAGTTGAAAAAAAGGTGGTGGGGGAAGGGAAGTGGAGGGAATAGAGAGATGCCAATCACTGAGCAGGAGTTAACGGGTTGAATGACCTGCAAACTGCTGAAGAGATTGTTACTGATTACTGAAAGTGGGACATTGGTATTGAGTTTTATTTTAAAAATTCCATTTTGTCTGTAGAATCCTCTTGTTCATCAGATTCAAAGGCATGCTCTTTCCTTCTGCACAGTGCCTTTGATGCAATAAGTCAGCATTTGGCCCTGACTGCACCAAATGTGAACATCTAGTGTAATTGGACAACATTTTGAAAATAGAGCCACAAGTTGGGAGCTATTTCATAGAATCATAGATTAGAATCATAGAAAATTTACGGCACAGAAGGAGGCCATTCGGCCCATCGTGTCCACACCAGCTGAGAAACGAGCCACCCAGCCTAATCCCACTTTCCCGCATTTGGTCCGTAGCCCTGCAGGTCACGGCTCTTCAGGTGCATATCCAGGTACTTTTTTTTTAATGAGTTGAGGGTTTCTGCCTCTAACACCCTCTCAGGCAGTGAGTTCAAGACCTCCACCATCCTCTGGGTGAGAACATTTTTCCTCATTTCCGCTCTAATCCTTCTACCAATCACTTTAAATCTATGCACCCTGGTTATTGACTCCTCCGCTAAGGGAAATAGGCCCCTCATAATTTTGTACACCTCAATCAAATCACCCCTCAGCCTCCTCTGTTCAAAGAAAACAACCCCAGCCTATCCAATCTGTCATCATAGCTAAAATTCTCCAGTCCTGGCAACATCCTCATAAACCTCCTCTGCACCCTCTCTAGTGCAATTATGTAATGTGGTAACCAGAACTGTACACAGTACTCAAGCTGTGGCCTAATGTTTCATACAGTTCCAGCATAACATCCCTGCTTTTATATTCTATGCCTTGGCTAATAAAGGAAAACATTCCATATGCCTTCTTAACCACCTTATCTACCTGTCCTGCTACCTTCAGGGATCTATTTCTGGACCTAACAACACCTAACTTTGATTGATTTATCTTGGGAGTTTCTCTTTCACTAAAAAGCAGTTTCAGGAGTTTGAGTTGCACAATGGATTAAAACAACCCATACTGCTCCTGAATCACGTCTTTAGTAGTATAAACCCACACTGGGTATAATTCTATGGAGAAACAGGCCTTCAGGTTTGGATGTAAAGATGGTGTGGAAAAATACCCATTGGCATCCTTTTCTTTCATAAGTGAGCAAGACCCAATAGCTTGGGAGTAATGATGTGGAGATGCCGGTGATGGACTGGGGTTGACAATTGTAAACAATTTTACAACACCAAGTTATAGTCCAGCAATTTTATTTTAAATTCACAAGCTTTCGGAGATTTTCTCCTTCCTCAGGCAAATGTTTCAAGATCTCCTTGAAGCCTACGCATTTATACATATTGAACAATACATGGTGTTTACAGACTGCCCCTGCAACTGCCCGTTGCCAAGGCAATCACCGTGTTCAGACAGAGAGGTGTTACCTGCAGAACCTCCGAATACACATTCAACAAAAAAACAAACAGGGAAAAAAAAGAGAAAAAAAAACAGAGAGAGGCAGAAACATCCGGAAGGCAGAGAGAGCCAGCAAATGACCCATTATATTAAAAACAGATAACATTTGTTCGCTGGTGGGGTAACGTGTAGCGTGACATGAACCCAAGATCCCGGTTGAGGCCGTCCTCATGGGTGCGGAACTTGGCTATCAATTTCTGCTCGACGATTTTGCGTTGTCGTGTGTCTCGAAGGCCGCCTTGGAGTACGCTTACCCGAAGGTCGGTGGATGAATGTCCATGACTGCTGAAGTGTTCCCCGACTGGGAGGGAACCCTCCTGTTTGGCGATTGTTGCGCGGTGTCCGTTCATCCGTTGTCGCAGCGTCTGCATGGTCTCGCCAATGTACCATGCTCTGGGGCATCCTTCCCTGTTTGTTTTTTTGTTGAATGTGTATTGGGAGTAATAACATCAGTCCAAATTACATCTGGCAAAGCTGCCTTTTCTGCAGCTTTAACCTAGGGGCTTTTGAAATCAACTTAAAAGAAAAGAATTCTTGCATTTTTTTTGGGTGGCAAATTGGTTAAAAACTGATTTCTTTCCAAATTTAAAAAAGGGAAAAAAGCCTGATCTTTCCCCTTTTTTGCCAAAAATCATGTTTGGAAATGCTCATTTCTGGACATATTCACAATATATATCAACGATTTGGATGAGGGAACTGAATGTAACATTTCCAAGTTTGCAGACGACACAAAGCTGGGGTGGAATGTGAGCTGTGAGGAGGATGCAAAGAGGCTCCAATGTGATTTAGACAAGTTGGGTGAGTGGGCAAGAACATGGCAGATGCAGTATAACGTGGATAAATGTGAGGTTATCCACTTTGGTTGGAAAAAACAGAAAGGCAGATTTTCTGAATGGTGATAGATTGGGAAAAGGGGAGTTGCAACGAGACCTGGGTGTCCTTGTACACCAGTTGCTGAAAGCGAGCATTCAGATGCAGCAAGCAGTTAGGAAGGCGAATAGTATGTTAGGACAACACCCAGCTTCACCTTTCCACCAAAGTCTCAGCGGTCAGACTAGAGAAACCACAGATGTATCCTATACACCAACAGAACCTCTGTACAAAAATATCACTAAATTACAACAGTAGCCAACTGAGTGCGCCCTCCTTAACAAGGCCACCTAAAAAACGTGAAACAAGCAGCCCTAGACATTTTGACAGAGCATGACAAAGCACATTGCAAGTACAAGTCACTGTTTGCTCAATTAGTGAACTGTGGTCACTGACATAAGCAGATTACCATCAGACTTGTATAATTGCCAGTACATAAACTCTTTAACCTAACGGACTTTCAAAACAATATTTTTCTTTTTGCTGGGTCTGAGTGCATCAAATGGGAGACAGTACCTAAAATTCGCCATTCACCGTGTTAATCATTGCCACTGTACCAGTCAGCCTGCTTGTCGATTAAATAATTAAACCCTGCTTGCGAATTTGATGAATCCAAAATGGACTTTCATGCAAGCTGACTCGCAATACATTACTGCAAAGGAATCAGGAAAAGGTGGTTGGCAGGGTTTGGGGGGGGGGGGGGGGGGGGGAGGGGGGTGGGGAGTAGGTAAAATACTTGCATGGAACTAGCATACAAGTTGGATTGACTTAATGTTAAAAGATCTCTTACAGTAAACACTATTTATAGCATAGTTACTACCAACAGTTCCTACCACAGGACATTTCGCACATGCCAATGAATTAGCTATTTAGTTCTGATTTTACATGTACTATTTTCATGGTTGACTAATAGAATACTTTTAATTCCACAAGCAAGGTTGCCTGGCTAACTGACAAGTGGAAATACCATGTTAAATTTTACAGCTGCCTGGTGGCAAGAGGTTCATTTTTTCCTCAGAGCTGGAAGGAAGCTGATCCATTTGCCAGAGGGAGCATTTCATGTGACCTCAGCGAAGCTATAGGCTATATAGCTAAATAAATATTTTCCACACAAAGTCAAATAAGCACAAATACTAATCAGTGGTGTTTATATTAAGTGACATTGTCAGCAGTGGCACAGTTGGTAGCACCTCTGAGCCAGAAGCTGGTGGGTTCAAGTCCAACTCCAGAGACTTGAGCACAATATCTGGGCTGACACTCCAGTGGAGTACTGAGGGAGCGCTGCATTGTTGGAGGTGCTGTCTTTCAGATGAGACGTTAAACCGAGGCCCCGCCTGCCCTCAGGTGGACATAAAAGATCCCATGGCACTATTTTGAAGGGCAAGGGCATTCTCCCCAGTGTCTTGGTCAATATTTATCTCAGCCAACATCTCATACAGATTATCAGGTCATTTATTTCTTTGCTGTTTGTGGGAGCTTGCTGTGCACAAATAGGCTGCCGCATTTCCTACATTACAACAGTGACTACACTTCAAAATACTGCACTGGCTGTAAAGCACTTTGAGACATCCTGAAGCTGTAAAAGGTGCTATATAAATGCAAGTCAGCCTTTCTATTAATTCTGAATAAAGATTTATAAATTAATCTCAAGTTTAGGAGTCAGACAGGTCTGTGTGTGAATATACAAGTGCCGCATCGCCTCGATTCGTGAATGAACAGGTAGCTGAGGGCTGTCAATTAGGACAAAATTGTTAAGTTGATGAATGCCAAATTAAATTTACCTACCTCGTATCATACAACAACACATTCACTTGTTATGTATGGAAATATATCTCCCTAAACTTAAACCAAAGTACAGCTCCATTTTGTTTTCCTTCACTAGCCCAAAAGTAAACTGATTTTCAATTTTAAAAAATCACTATTTATTCTCCAATCGGTTTTTGCTCTTTGAACAAATAAATCCCAGTTTTACACATTTGAATTCTGGTCTCTTTGCTCCCAATGCCCGCTTACCCCTTATCTAAGGCACCACAATGATCAAGAGACACAGCAGAGAGGGGGACAGAAAATTTCTCAAATATACACACAGAAAAGTGTGCATTAGTCATACAGGAGTAGGAAAGAAGGTGATGCAAAGAATTAGAGTAGGAAATAAGATAGCTTTGCTTTTAATTCTCCATAAGTCTGAGGAGATCAACTAGTCAGTGGCCATTCATCTCTGTTATTTGCAGCAGAGAAGTGCAAAGTGACACATTTTGGTAGGAAGAATGAGGAGAGGCAATATAAACAAGAGGGCACAATTCTAAAGCGGGTGCAGGAACAGAGAGAACTGGGGGTATGTGCGCACAGGTCGAGAAAGCGGTTTTAAAAAAGCATATGGAATCCTGGGCTTTATAAATAGAGGCATACAGTACAAAAGCGAAGAAGTTATGTTGAACCTTTATAAAACACTGGTTCAGCCACAACTGGACTATTGTGTCCAATTCTGGGCACCGCACTTTAGGAAGAGAGGGTACAGCAAAGATTTACTAGAATGGTTCCAGTTACGTGGAGAGACTGGAGAAGCTGGGTTGTTCTCCTTAGAGCAGAGAAGGTTGAGAGGAGAATTGATAGAGGTGTTCAAAATCATGAACAGTATTGACAGAGTAGATAGAGAGAAACTGTTCCCATTGACAGAAGGGTCAAGAACCAGAGGACACAGATTTAAGGTGACTGGTAAATAAACCAAAGGCCACATGAGGAAAAACTTTTTACGCAGCGAGTGGTTATGATCCGGAATGCACTGCTAGAAAGGGTAGTGGAGGCAAATTCAATTGTGGCTTTCAAAAGGGAATTGGACAAGTACTTGAAGGGAAAAAATTTGTAGGGCTACTGGGAAAGGGCGGGGGAGTGGGACTAGCTGGATTGGTCTTGCAGAGAGCCAGCCAGGCTTGATGGGCCTATCAGCCTCCTTCTGTGCTGTAACCAGTCCATGATTCTATCTTGCTGTATGCTATATGACTGGCACATCTGCTTGTGCAACAATCACTGCATGTTAAAAGGCAATTAATTGCGCAGGAAGTGCATTGAGACATTTGAGATGCTGTAGTAGTGGGTGCTCCAAATCATTGGAATGAATTCAGAGAATATGCAGCACAGTGGGCTTTCTAAACCACATTATGAAATTCAGGGAAATCTGAAGCCTGGGAAAGCAGCACCATGAGAAAGCAAAGGCACAGGGACTTCTCATGGACAGGCCCCAACAGATGACTTGGAGCTATTAAGAGTATAAAACTTGGTCAGTCTGGAAGTTAATATATGGGTCATTTTCTTTGTAAGCTAGTTCGCCTGCAGAAATGGCCCTTACCAAAACATCAAAGTCGGTTAACATACTATGGAAAGTTAAGTTATAAACGTAGCCAAGATGTTCTAATCTAATCAGAAAATGCAAAAAATTGACCATCCATACTTTGTGACATATGCCAATCAAAATTGATTGGTAGGGTCTCTCATAACCCAATCATTCTTAACCAGGCATTGAGGTTTGAAACCCAAAAACAGAGCTAGTCAGTGAAATTCAAGTCATAAAAAGGGCCAACTTGTGTACAAAGCAGAAGTCAGTTCACTCAGTTGACATTGTTTAGTCAGCTAAGGCAAAAGTCAACAAGTCAGTCAGCAACCAAGGTCAGAAGAAACAGGCCAAGTCCAGTCAGGCAGAGTCAGTTCAAGCCAGAAAGGCAAGCATTAAAGAGCTGACAATGTAAGGTTAATAGAGGTTTTGTATTCCATCCATAGAGGTAAAATTTGTAAAGTGTATTGCCACAACATTTAATCTCAGGACTTGGGACCGCAGTATCAAGAAAGTCCTTGCTGGTTAGATGAGTCAGGGGGAGAAGAAAACGAACCACAGACAGCTACAGAAGATGGTACACCACAAGCCTCCAGAAGCAAGTTAACCGATAGGACTACAAAGCCAATCTACTACAAGGCCAGGTGTTAATTAGTTAGCCATACGGCAACCTCAAACTGAACCATGTCGATAGTATAGTTACAATGTCTGACTCCATCTTCGATAACTCTAGCAAGAAGTTGTAGCTCAACTCATTTGGGTTGTATTGTAGTTCTATGTTAATTAGCCAGAGTGTAACTATTAAATTACCCCGGACAGGGTGTGTAAGGTTGTTCATGGAGAGCTGAATTAGCATCTTATGAACATTAGAATCATGTAAGACATCTGATCTGAGGTAGGAGAAAATATAAAGATCGGTCAAATACCTTGACACATTCATACTGAATATTGGAATTTCTAAGTATATTCTGTAAGCACGGGACATGTTCTACCACTTACATGCGCTACTGTACAATTTGATACAGCATTATAGAAATGCAAGCATTTCTTTTTCTACAAGATATATTTTCAGTATTTCTGACCAATTATTTTATTCTCTCCCTCACTTAGGCCAACTTTGGAAAGCTGTGAAAATAAAACACGCATGATTTTTGTTCTGGATTTTCTGGTCCCTGCTCCCGATCCGGAACCATGAAGGCTAGAACACAGCATAGTTGGACTACCAGCACTATACGTGAGCAACCTCGATACGCACACATGATGCTTTAAATAAATGAATTCTGAAGGATAGTGACTGGGACCTGGCTGCTCCTCAGACTCTCAGTGAAAACCATGTACTGCCTAGACTAGTTTCTTCTCCATTTAGATGTAGAAATCTAACAACTTGCATTTAGCATTTGGATTTTTTTAAAAATCCATCCAGAGCATTCTTCATATCATATCTCCAATGGTGCTTTCACCCGGGATAGTCTCACGGAGTTCCTAATCCACACTCCTTGTACAGGTTAGGAGGGAATGAAGACTGAAGACCCAGAAAGGAGCCCTGGATTACAAGGTTGTCCTTTCATTGATATAGAAAGGCAGATAATGGGGGTGCTCAGCTCTGGTTGAAATTAGCCAGTAATAAAAATAATATTGGCGTCTTACAATGGGATTTGTAACTCCTACACTTCTCCCATGCAAATTTCCTCCACAGTATGCAATCAAAATGTTCACCATAGACAAAAAGTGATAATGGCTCATGGCTGACTGGAAACTTGAGATTGCTTTTTTGACATTGAACAGTACTTGGAAAACACATGTTTACCAACCACACCATGCCAGAAGGAATGTAAGTGACATATCCCATTAGATCAAAGATTCGGGTAAAGTGCCTGAACAGAAGACACCCTTGCCCTGCCCCCAAAAAAATACACCATCTGCACTCCATAGCTCTAAAATATATTTCTTTACCTTATTAAAAATGTCACATTTGCACATCATTGCAGGGTGTCAGAGTATCATTGTTAAGTGATCCAAATGTCACATTCTATGCAATCTCAACAACTTGCATTTATATAGGACCTTTAACGTAGTAAAACATCCCAAGGCACTTCACAGGATTGTAATCAGACAAAAATTGACTGAGCTAAAGGAGGAGACATTAGGACAGGTAACCAAAAGCTTGGTGAAAGGGTGGGGCGGTTTAGGGCGGGGGCTCCACAGCTTAGGGCCTAGACATATTCCTAAGACTCCAAATCAGAACGCCAAGAAATGACAAAAGTTTATTATTCAAAAGGAAAGCTCCTTTTTTCCTTTAGTCCACCATTTTTCTTTTCCTACAAACTTAAAATCTAGATTTTCAACATAAAAAAAATGTCTAACTTCTCTCACCACTTTCAAAAACCTTCCCAAAATTTCATCTGTTCAAGCAAGCTTTCGATCACCCCTCCTAATCTCTCATTCCACTGCTTGCCATCCGTTCCTATTTATTGTTTTCCTTCCCCTCTCTATAAAGGCACTACATGATTGTGAATTGTTGTATGGTTCAGTGCCACATCATATCATACATCTACCCACTGAATTATCAGGGGAATCCCTAATTTGTTAGTGGACAGTTCTTTACAATAAACCACAAGTGAACTTCCCCCTGAAAGCTAGATCAGTATGTTAAACTGATAAAGTTTATTGGTGAAAATACTTCACATAAATGCACCATTTAAACTCAGCACTAAACCCATCATGGTATATCTCAAACTTGTTTGCAATACAGGTGTTGCAATGCAGATCCTGTAAGCAGCCTTGTGACCATGCAAGCAGCTCAGACATGTAAATTTGGCTCCTTGAATGGACTGTGCACATACACGTTCCTGCCGCAAGCTCTGTTCCCTAGCCACCGACTCCATCCCTCTCCACTATCTGAGGCTGGAACCAGACCGTTCGCAACCATGGGGTGCTATTTGACCCAGAGATGAACTTCCAACCACATATCCGATCAATAACCAAGAACGCCTACTTCCACCTCCGTAATGTCGCCTGTCTCCGCCCCACCTAAGCTAATTTGTTGCTGAAACCCTCATCTGTGCTTTTGTTACCTCGAGACTTGACTATGCCAACGCTCTCCTGGCCAGCTTCCAATCTTCCACCCTCTATAAACTTGAACTCATCCAAACCTCTGCTGCCCATATCCTAACTCGCACCAAGTCCCATTCACCCATCACCCCTGTGCTCACTGACCTACATTGGCTCCCAGTCAGTGAATGCCTTGATTTTAAAATTTTCATCCCTGTTTTCAAATCCCACCATGGTCTCATCCCTCCCTGTCTCTGTAACCTCCTCCAGCCCTACAACCCGCTGAGATCTCTGCACTCCTCCAATGCTTACTCTTGCACATCCCTGATTTTAACCATTCCACCATTGGTGGCCGTGCTTTCAGCTGCCTAGGCTCTAGAATTCCTTCCCTAAACCTCTCCGCCTCTCCTCCTTTAAACCTACGTCTGACCATACTGTTGGTCATCTGTCCTAATAACCCCTTGTGGCTCGGCGTCGAATTTTGTTTGACAACGTTGGTGTGATGCGCCTCGGGACATTCTACTACATTAAAAGCACTATATAACAACTTGCATTTATAGTCAGCTAATTTTCATTAAGGCTGGTCACAAGAGGCAACCAGGATTCCCAAGGTAGAAAATACTTCTGTCCCCAGCCCAAGAGGAAAAGAAAAAGTGTACTCACCCTGTGGGTGTAAGACATAAATACAATCTGAATCCCAGCGAAATAAAAATTTCAAAAAAAAGACTTCCATTTATACAGGGTCTTTTGTGACCTCAGGACATCCCAAAGCACTTTACAGCCAATTAATTATTTTGTAATGTAGGAAACTTGGCAGCTAATTTGCATACAGCAAGGTCCCACAAACAGCAACAAGATAATCTGTTTCAGTGATGTTAGTTGAGGGATAAATATTGGCCAGGACACATTCCAGTAATAACGTGCAAATGGCCTGTTCATTGGTCAGTCAATAACAATGATACACAGCTAACTCCCTAAAATACATGAGATGCATGCAAAAATTAAAATCTGTTAGCAACTTTCATTGTATGTGTCTGTCAAATATTAATTAGGGAGGGAGGCCAACCTCCCCCCACTTCCCATAATAAATCAAAAACCCTCAATACAGATAGCAAAATATCAAGGACTACTGCCATCATAGAAGATGGCTAAAAAGTTGAAGCAAAATCAAGCAGGAACGACAAAACAAATCTAAGGATACTTCCGACAAAGGCATCAGTGTTGGATGCAAGATTGAACACCAATGCATCATTTGTCATGGCCCATTTATTCTTGCCACCCATCAAGAAGCCCAAAAACATACGGGGCATGATTTTAGCACCCGCTATCAGGTGCGTTCCTGGCGGGGGGGGGCTCCGAAAAATCGGAGAATCCCGGAGTGGGTCGGGAGCCCGACTCCAACCCGCCCACTTCCGGGTGCCCCACTGACGCGCCGGCGTGCGCGCAGCCCCCGCTGGTGGGAATCCCGCAGGCAATTAAAGCCAGCGGGATGCCACTTGAAGCTATTTATTTTGCTTGTTCAGGTCATTAACTGACCTGATTAAGGGATTATGTGAGGAGGGGTGGGATTTTAGAGCAGACTGGGACTGTTTCCCACACTGGGGGAAACACTCCCAGTTCAAATGGACCTGTTGCAGCTGTCAGCCTGTGGCAGCTGCAAAGGTCCATTTGACAGGTGGGGGGGGCTGCTCCATGCTGTAATTTTTTCTGTTTGTTGCAGCATCTGTCAGTGGAGGACTGCCCCTTTAAATAGAGCTCCTCCAGCTGACAGATCTTACTGCGCATGCGCAGCCCGCCCGCCGCGCAGATCAGCAGTGGGGAACCCGGAGGAGAAGGTAAGTGGATCCAATTGGGCTACAATCGCGCGGGTGGCTGACTGATTTCGCCGGGCGCGTTACCCACGCGCCTGATAGGCCCCCCCCGCCGAGAACCTGCAGCCCTGGTAACATCGGGCCCATGACCTAATTTCTTTCAGTAAGTTGCAAGTTTTGGATCATAAGAATCATACTCATAGAAAATTTACGGCAAAGATTGAGGCCATACTGCCCATCATGTCCGCACCGGCTGAGAAACGAGCCACCCAGCCTAATCCCACTTTCCTGCATTTGGTCCGTAGCCCTGCAGGTCACGGCTCTTCAGGTGCATATCCAGGTTTTTTTTTAAAAATGAGTTGAGGGTTTCTGCCTCTACCACCCTCTCACGCAGTGAGTTCCAGACGCCCACCACCCTCTGGCTGAAAAAAATTCTCCTCAGCTCCCCTCTAATCCTTCTACCAATCACTTTAAATCTATGCCCCTGGTTATTGACTTCTCCGCTGAGGGAAATAGGTCCTCTCTATCCAGTCCAGTCATAATTTTATATACCTCAATCAAATCATCCCTCAGCCTCCTCTGTTCCAAGGAAAACAACCCCAGCCTATCCAATCTGTCATCATAGCTAAAATTCTCCAATCCTGGCAACATCCTTGTAAATCTCCTCTGTACCCTCTCTAATGCAATTACATCCTTCCTGTAATGTGGTGACCAAAACTGTGCACAGTACTCAAGCTGTGGCCTAACTAGTGTTTCATACAGTTCCAGCATAACATCCCTGCTTTTATATTCTATGCCTCGGCCAATAAAGGAAAGTATTCCATATCCTGCTACCTTCAGGGATCTGTGGACATGCACTCCAAGGTCCCTCTGTTCCTCTACACCTCTCAGTATCCTTCCATTTATTGTGTATTCACTTGCCTTGTTTGCTCTCCCCAAATGCATTACCTCACACTTCTCCCGATTGAACTCCATTTGCCACTTTTCTGCCCATCTGACCAGTCCATTGATATCTTCCTGCAGTCTACAGCTTTCCTCCTCACTATCAACCACACGGCCAATCTTTGTGTCATCCGCAAATTTCTTAATCATGCCCCCTACGTTTAAGTCCAAATCGTTAATGTATAACACAAAAAGCAAAGGACCTAGTACTGAGCCCTGCGGCACCCCATTGGAAACAGCCTTCCAGTCGCAAAAACACTCGTCGACCATTACCATTTGCTTCCTGACACTGAGCCAATTTTGGATCCAACTTGCCACATTCCCTTGGATCCCATGGGCCTTTACTTTTTTGACCAATCTGCCATGTGAGACCGTGTCAAAAGCCTTGCTAAAATCCATGTAGATAACATCAATTGCGCTACCCTCATTGATCCTCCTTGTCACCTCCTCGAAAAAGTCAATCAAGTTAGTCAGACACGACCTCCCCTTAACAAATCTGTGCTGACTGTCCTTGATTAGTCCGTGCCTTTCTAAGTGACAGTTTATCCTGTCCCTCAGAATTGATTCCAATGATTTGCCCACCACCAAGGTTAGGCTGACTGGCCTGTAATTACTCGATCTATCCTTTGCTCCCTTTTTAAACAGTAAAACGTTAGCAGTCCTCCAATCCTCCGGCACTACGCCTGTATCCAGTAAAGTTTGGAAAATGATTATTAAAGCCTCCGCTATTTCCTCCCTGGCTTCTTTCAACAGCCTGGGATACATTTCATCCAGCCCTGGTGATTTATCCACTTTCAAAGATGCTAATCCCCTTAATATTCCCCCCTCACTATTTTTATCCCATCTAATATTTCACACTCCTCCTCCTTAACTTCAATCCCTGTATCATCTCTCTCCTTTGTGAAGACCGATGCAAAGTACTCATTAAGAACCATACCCACATCTTACTCCTCCACACAGTTTACCTTTTTGGTCTCTAATAGGCCCTATTCTTTCCTTAGTTATCCTCTTGCTCTTAATGTATTTATAAAACGTCTTTGGATTTTCTTTGATTTTACTTGCTAATATTTTTTCATGCCCTCTCCTTGCTTTCCTAATAAGGTACATACATTTTTCTTTCTTCTCCAACTAGACATTTTCCAAACATAGTTAGTATCCCCGAATTGCATTGTAATGTCCACACATGCTACTCAGCTTTTCACCCGTACTGCACTTGTCTGATTTCAAAGAAAACTGCCCTAGGACTAAAGGTGTGACTTAATGAACTAATTACATCGAAATTAGAACACTGAAACAAGCCGCTCGGCACAACCAGTCCATGCTGGTGTGCGTCCTCCATGAGCGGTAGCCCCAACCCCCATGTTCCTGTCTTATCCCCTTTCTATCAGCCACCTAACTAACCTATTCCTAAATGTTCACAAGGTCTCTGCTTCTCTGACTAACTCCAGTAGCGCATTCTACAGCCTCACCACCCTTCATGTAAAAGAGTGTCTCCTGCTCTGCGTGCCCTCCAACCACAAATTTGTGCCCAAGTATCTTAATAGGTCCTTTAAAAGTCCCACTCACCCCTTCCAGCGCTGACCCTGTGGACTCTGCCAGATCAGCTATCACCGCATCTCCCTCCAGAATGTCGATTCACTTGTGAACAAGGCCCTTGCCATTCATTAGCTTATTGTGGATGATTGCATTGACATCATGGTCCTGACAGAAACCTGGCTGACAGGCGATGATACCTTCCCCCTTAATGAAGCTTCTCTACCTGGCTATATCTTCCACCACTTGCCCCGCCCAGACTGCCATGGTGGCAGTGTGGCCCTTATCACTATATCTCACCTTGGTCTCTCCCCCTACTCCTCTGGCACCTTGGAGCATCTCACCTTGTTCCACCCCTCTCTTAAATCCACGTTCTCTACTGCCCACCCAGTTTCTCACATCTTCACTGCTTTCGTTCCTCAGCCTCTGCACCGAGTGACTTCTCATCCTCTGATTTCAACCTCCATCTCAACTCAATATGCTCTCTCCTGAGTTCACTGCCCTCCTCGCCTCCCTTAATCTCTCCTTCCATATAAACTACCCTCCCTATTTCACGGCCACCCCCTTGACCTTGCCATTTCATGTGTCCTCTACTCCCATCGTGTAGATCACAGATCAGGCCATCTCTGATCATTTCTTTGTATCCCTCTCTACCCACATTCCCCTTCCAACCCCATTTCTTTCTGTGCCTGCCCCTGGGAAAAAAAAACTCTTCCCAAGTCACTTACATCTGCACTTTCAAATTCACAAATGTCTAACCTTTGGCCCTCCATTCACAACATTTCTGCAGCTATCGATCTGCTCAATCACACCCTCACCTCCACCTGTGATGCCCTTGTCCCCATTACACTCTCACTCACCCTGGTCGTTACCCCTGGTACGGCCCTCATCTCTGCACCCTTAAGTCCAAGGGATGCAGACTTGAACATTTATGGTGCACAAATGGTTTAACCATTCCTTGCCAGATCTGGCTGGACCACAAACACATTTGGGCCCTGCTCTCCTCTGCTAAAACTGCTCACTATTCCAGGATCGGCTTCACTTCACTACAATCTTAAACCCCTCTCATCTGCTCCTTCACCGCCAACAAAAAGTGCGAGGTGCTCATGGACTTCTTCGTCACTAAGATTGAGACCATCCGTTCAGCTGCCTCTGTTGCTTCTCTCCCTTCCCCTAGCCCACCAAGCCAAATTTCCCCTAAGGCTCCCCCCTGCCCTAGCCCTGAACTCACATCTTTCTCTTGTTTCTCTCCCATCTCCCCTCGTGCTCTCTCTGAGCTCATCTCGACCACGAGACCCACCTTCTGCTCCCTCGACCCTATTCCCACCAAACTGCTGACCACCCAACTTCCCTTCTCTGCCCCCATGTTAGCTGATATTGTTGACGTTTCCCTCTCCTCAGGTACTGCCCCCTCCCCTTCAAATCTGCCATCATCAACCCCCTCAAAAAACCCACCCATGACCCCTCTGTCCTTGCAAACTGCCGCCCCATCTCCATCCTCTCTTTCCTCTCAAGTCCTTGAACGTGGTGTCACATCCCAAACCCATGCCCATCTTTCCCACAACTCCATGTTTGAATCCCTCCAATCAGGTTTCTTCCCCTGCCACAGTACTGAAACGGCCCTCATCAGTCACAAATTACATCCTATGTGACCATGACAGTGGTAAACTATCCCTCCTCATCTTTTTCAACCTGTCTGCAGCCTTTGACACAGATAACCACACCTTCGTCCTCCAATGCCTCTCCTCCGTCATCCAGCTAGGTGGGACTGCACTCGCTTAGTTTCATTCTTATCTATCTAGTCGTAGCCAGAGAATCACCAGCAATGGTTTCTCTTCCTGCTCCCACACCATTACCTATGGAGTCCCTCAAGAATCTATCCTTGGCCCCTCCTATTTCTCATCTACAAGCTGCCTCTCGGTGACATCATCCGAAAACACTGTCAGATTCCACATGTACCCTGATGACACCCAGCTCTACCTCACCATCACCTCGGTCAACCCCTCCACTCTGATTTGTCACACTGCTTGTCCGACATCCAGTAGTTGATGAGCAACAATTTCCTCCAACTAAATATTGGAAAGAAGCCATTATCTTTGGTCCCCACCACAAACTCCGTTCCCTAGCCACCGACTCCATCCCTCTTCCTGGCCACTGTCTGAGGCTGAACCCGACCGTTCACAAACTTGGTGTCCTATTTGACCCCGAGATGAGCTTCCAATCACATATCCGCTCCATCACCATGACCGCCTACTTCCACCTCCGTAACATCGCCTGTCTCCGCCCCTGCCTCAGCTCATTTGTTTGATAACACTTCTGTGAAACGCCTTGGGATGTTTTACTACGTTAAAGGCACTATATAAATGCAATTTGTTGTTCTTAATATGGATGAGCTTGAAGAAGATTACGAGTTTGATACATACGTTTGTTTCCAGTGCTCCTTCACATCTCCACAACTTAAAAGATGTGCTACTGAAATAAAACACACGAGAGTCTACACAGCAACAGTGCCCATTTTTGTGACCTATGACAAAGTATACCACTCTCTAATTAATAAACTAGCTTAGTACTTTGTAAGGCGAATGCACTTACTCAAATGTTGCAACTGCCAAAATATTTCTTTTGAAACAGCAAACCAATTATGTTTATGTAACAATGGATGTTCAAAAAAAAACTTCAAGATAGAATAAACAGTGTCAGCTGATTAGATTGCAAACTCCAATAATCAGTCACAGCACTTACTGTCCAGAAGTTAACATCTCAAAATGCGCGACTGTATCGCAGGGTAAAACACATTAACTGTAAAAGTTGACTAGAAGCTTAATTTTGTAAAGCATTTTAAACTGCACTAATACATTGCTAAAATATTACAAACCGCTGGAACTCAGATTTGGTATTACTAACCATTACAGTACTAAAACTTAGAGCTACGGATTGAGATGAAGTTGAAATTGGCACTCCACATGATCTGAGTCCGGAATCATAGAATCTTACAGCATAGAAGGAGGCCATTCAGCCCATCGTGCCTATGCCCCGTTAGGATGGCATTGAGCAGCAGCTGCAGTATCTCCTGGTCTGTCTTCAGTAGCAGAACGGTCAAGGCCAGGCAGACCGAAGATGAGCTATGAATTTGCCAGACAAAGATTATATCAGAAAGAAACAAATACATGGGAACTCCTGGCAAATAAAACCTACTTCATTCTAACTGAAGTGAACATGGAGCAGAGTCTCTCAAGTCCTCACCAGCAGCTGCAAGGCACAGCGGTTTCCTAGGACAAAGGCCAAATTTCAGATGATGCCATCGCTACTGTTCTTTTATCAGGTCAGTTTTATTTTTAAAATTGAACTTTGTACAAGCACACAAAACACATCATGAGGTTATCAAAGCAAACACGAACCTAGTCATAAGTCAAATCTCACAATGGGTCATTCACCTTTAGTCTCACCATGACAATTGAAAAATAACTCAGAAAACATCAGCACATTGCTATATGCGTGAAGATATAGGTCTGGTAAGGCCTCGACTTTAAAATTCTCATTCTTGTTTTCAAACTCTCCATGACCTCACCCCTCCCTATCTCTCTAACCTCCTCCAGCCCTACGGTCCTCCAATTCTGGTGCATCCCTGACTTTCCTCACTCCACCATTGGCAGTCGTGCCTTCAGCTGCCAAGCTCTGGAATTCCCTCCCTAAACCCCTCTCTCCTCCTTTGAGACACTTCTTAAACCTACCTCTTTGACCAAACCTTTGGTCACCTGTCCTTATAGATCCTTGTGTAGCTGAGATCCACTTCAAACAAAAAAAAGGGAAAGAAAGAAATACTGCATTTACACAGCCTTGATTTTCACAACCTCAGGACGTATCAAAGCACTTTACAGCCAACGAAGTAATTCTGAAGCGTCGTCACTATTGTAAGGTGGGAAACACGGCAGCCAATTTGCAAGGTTCCACAGACACCAATGTGATACTGACCAGATAATCTGTTTTAGTGATGTTGGTTCAGGGATGAATAATGGCCAGACACCAGGGAGAACTCCCTTGATCTTCTTCAAAATAGTGCCATGGGATCTTTTACATCCATCTGAGAGGGCAGGAGGGGCCTCGGTTTAACCTCTCATCCGAAAGACGGCAGCTCCCACAGTACTGCACTGGGAGTGTCAGCCTAGACTTTGTGCTCAAGTCCCTGGAGTGGAGCTTAAACCCAGACTCAGACGCAAAAGTGCTACCCACTAAGCCAAGGCTAACAACTGAATAGCCAAGACAGTAGCAATCACTCCTGTGTAGTGTAGCATTCAGCACATCAAGCAACAAACATTTGCGCCTGTAGATAACTCTGCCACAGACAGAAGGGGTCGCAGAAACGCTTGTTTTTCCAATGCAGAAATGTTTTACTATGTTAAAAGGTGTCATAAATACAAGTTGCTGTTGTTGATATTGGAATCCAATATGTGTACCTCACAGTTCTATAAAATGGAGGAACATACTGTGCAAGAGTAGATTTCTTCATAGGCCATTAAATTTCAAAATATGCGACTTCACTCTAAAAACTAACCTATACAGTACACACTTGCGATTCTTTGCCACTGTTCGGTGTGTCAGAATTTTGCATTTTTAAAAATGTCACAATACAGCAGTCAGCAATTCAAAGCAGGCAAATCCTACTGGCTACTTTGAACGCAGAGCACACGTTAACACTTCTAAGGACACATTCACACATCATCTTTAGCGTCACTGCAAAGTGGTTTCAGCCTCACAGCAACAGTGGAGACTGTCAGCAGAGTCATTGGCAGATCGATTCGATCTCTGGGCTCTGAATGTGGAACCCCAGCCTCTGGTGGTTTTGGAACAGCACTGCGGATCTCAAGTGTTCATGTGGTCTCCTGCACTTCAGGTCACAAAGGGCATGTGTTTTGGAGGCAAACATGGCCACCGATCTGCACACAGCAAGATTCCACCAACATCAAATTTATCTGTCACGGCAGTGTTGATTAAAGGATGAATGCAGGCCAGGAAACCAGGAGATCTCCCTACTCATCCGAAAAAAAGGAGTGTCATGGAATCTTTGACGTTCCCTTGAAAAGGCACTCAGTTTATCTTCTCATCCAAAGGGTAGCTGCTCAAATAATGCAGCATTCCCTCAGTACTGCACTGGAGTATCAGCATAGATTACATTCTCAAGTCCTGGAGTGGGGCTAAAACCCACAGCCTCTGACTCAGGTAAGTTTGCTACAACTGAGCCAAGCTGATCTAACAATACCCTTTCTTATGTTGCCTGTGTGAATCTTCCTCCTCCCCTCCCCAAACAGCCAGACACTCGAGCTGGTGAATGTCACTTTTCAACAAGCACGCACAATTGTTTGTATTGTCCAAGTTCTACCTTGCAATGTGACCAGAGATCGAACTTAGGACTTTCCTGGTGTGTCCAGTTCAGCTACTCATTATACAGCTTCTGTAATATATGACTTGGCTGAGTCAGATTGGGCAGGCTGTATAAGCGTAATGCAAGACCCAAAATCAGATCATATAAATCTATGCATTACTCCTGGTCATCCGTTACTCTATGTCTAGCCAATCTTGTGATGCTACTTCTGCCATATTACAATCACAGGACAGAGCTCAACTTTACAAAATGAATATTGGTATGTGATTTACAAACACTGGCTTGCATTGAAATCACTGCTCTCTGTTGGAAACATTAAAATAATCTAACTAACTGCATTACTGATTAACCTTTTTGCTGGTCAGACTCAGCACCTCAATAGACTTAAGACTGAAACATCAGCACAGTTTTTCCTGCAATGCAATCCTGACTGTAAATTTAGCCATCTAGGAACTGCTGGGCAAAAAAAGACCAAGGTCCATCTAGTTCGCCTTCTACCATTCTGGTAGTTGCATGACAATAATGGAATTATTGACTAATCGTAGCAATCAATCAGCCTACAACTGGCCCAGATATGACATGAGGAAAACCCCGGGCGGAGAGCTTTAAGAACCACAGGACCAATGTCACCTGTTCCTCCCAAGCATGTTACACAACAGATTTCTTGTCTCAAATTACTCACACTGTACCCCAAAATATTTTCTGGAAGAAATTTATCTAATTTGCATTTGAATGAATCGATACTAACTACTTCCACCTTCTTCCTAGGGAGGCTGTTCCATGGATTGACCACTCGTTCGATAAAATACTGTTTCTGCAGATTCACTTTGAATTTACCCGTCCACTGCTTCTGTGCTGTCAGACTGCTTGTCCAACATCCAGTCCTGGATGAGCCACAAATTCCTCCAGCTAAACATCGGGAAGATGGAAGTCATCATCTCTGCCTCAGTCACAAATGCCATACCATTGCCATTGATTCCATTCTCCTCCCCGGCCAATGTTTTAGGTTGAACCCTATTGTTCGCAATCTAGGTGTCCTATTCAACCGAGCTGAGCTTCCAGCCCCATATCGCCCATCACAAAGACCGCCTACTTCCACCCCTAACATCACCCATCTCCACCCATGAATCACTCATCCATGCTTTTGTTACCTCCAGACTCTACTATTCCAATACTGACCTTGCTGACCTCCCATTTTCCACCCTCCGTAAAGTTCAGCATGTCCAAAGCTCTGCTGCCCATATCCTATCCCACACCAAGTCCCGCTCACCCATCACCCCTGTCCTCGCTGATCTACATTGGCTTCTGGTTCCCATGCCTCAAATTTAAAATTTTCATGCTCATGTTTAAATCCATTCATGGCCTTTTCCCTCCCTATCGCTAACCCTCCCCACAGAACTCTCATTTCCTCTGGCCTTTTGCGCCGTTTCCTCCTCCCTTAGCCCCACCATGGGCAGCCATACCTCCAGTCACCGAGACCCCACACTCTGGAATTCCCTCCCTAAACCCCTCAGCCTCACCACTCCTTTCAGGCACTCCTTAAAACACACCTCTTTGACCAAGCTTTTGATCACCCTTCCCATTAGCTCCTTTGTCTCAACATTCGTTTTTGTCCGATATTTTTCTACATTAAAAAGGCGCTAAAAAAATGCAAGTTGTGGTTTTTATTGTTCAGCTAGCTGGGGCGGTGGGGGGGGGGGGGGAAAGAGAATGGAAAAACAACCTGGGGAGGGAGGGGGCATGGAAAAACAACTGGGTTCAGGCTAGGAAAATCGGCCAGAGTTCCAGCACCTGATCACTATCAGGTGATGACATGATCAGGCCCAGCTGTAACATTCCCCAGTCAAATACTATAAAGCTCAGGCATTCAAAATCATGAAGGGTTTTGATAAAGTAAATAAGGAGAAACTCTTTCCACTGGCAGAAGGGTCGGTAACCAAAAGACTTAAGGTAATTGGCAAGAGATGGAGACTTTCTTTTAAAAAGTGAACTGTTATGACCTGAAATGCAATACCTGAAAGGGTGGTGGAAGCAGATTCAATAGAAGCTTTCAAAAGGGAACTGGATAAATACTTGAAGGGGAGAAAGTTGCAGGGCTATGGGGAAAGAGCAAGGGAGTGGGACTAACTGGGTAGCTCTTTCGTGTTGTATGACTTTGATTCTAACCAACCTTAAACAAAATTTAATTACATTTTTCAAGCTGGTACTTCAAGACTTGCATTTATATAGTGCATTTCACAGCCAATGAAGTACTTTGAAGTGTAGTCACTGTTGTAATGTAGGAAAGGCAGCAGCCACTCTGTGCACAGCAACATCCTACAACTGTAATGAAAGAACGACCAGATAATCTGCTTGTGATGTTGGTTGAGGCCCTCCCTCAGTACTGCACTGGACTGTCAGCATAAATCATGTGTTCAAGTCTCTGGAGTGGGACTTGAACCCACAACCTTCTGACTCAGGATTGTGTTACCATTGAGCCACAAAGCCACAGGTTAGTTAAGGAATTCCTTATTAGAGGAACAAGAGGCATTCCAGGTCTTAGCTAAAGTTTTCACACTAAAACAATAGACTGTTCACAGTAACACTATTAATACAGAAACAGGTTCTCATTCACTGTCAGTTCTGACTACTTACAGGACAGGAGGTTTCAAGGTCCATGTATACATCGCAGATAACAACCAATGGGCCAACATTCGTGGATATCAATTAATTATTTTAAAATGATAAAGGTTATGAATTCGGAGCCGCACTAGATTCAGATGTACTTCGTCAGTCTCTCAAAGGAGCCATCGTCCAAACCAGGGAAAGAAGCACGGTTCACCGACATTTACTGCACGTAGCTAAACCGATCAAGTGACACACTTCAGTCTAATAACAAGGAGCCTGAACCCACCCACTGAAATTTTGCACTCTTTCCACCTCAGCTGATAGTTCCCCCTCCCCTTTAACAATTGGCCACGGAAGGAGCCGTTCTGTTAAGCAATTTATCAAAAGCAATATTTTTTTTAAAAAAGCTATGCAATTGCATTCAGAAAACGTTGCAGCCTATAACGACACATGAAGTTAAAACACTACACTTACCTCCTCTCTCGGTTCAGGAACAACGCTATCTGCCGTTTGAAGGGCGTGGACTTCCTTCCTTCCTCCCCCACTTTGCTGCTGCTGCGAGCCGATGTGCCAGCCCCAGGTGTTCTCGTTACCTGCGCGGCTCCTGCCGTCTCCTCGGTGATTGACAGCTGCTCGCCGCGCCGACCTCGCGCTGCCCACAACCACTCGCCAATTAGCAGCCGCAGCCGCAGCCTTAAACCGGCCCTTAAACCTGCATTCTCTGTCGCCCTCTGCCCGCCAAAAACATTCCAAGCAACAAATCCTAACCCGAGTCTAAAAACACTTTCAAATCATTTTGTGATATTCCGAGAATGCTGCTGATAAAATTTCATATGCTTATCCAAATTAAGGGAATTGGATAAATACTTGAAGTGGGGAATTGCAGGTCTATAGGGGCAAAAGAGCGGGGGAGTGGGAATTAATGGGCTAGCTTGTTCAAAGAGCCGGCACTGACACAATGGGCCGAATGGCCTCCTTCTGTGCCGTATTATTCTAAGTGCAAAGTACTGCATATAGGATGGAAAAATAACACCAAAATGCCATGAATGGTGTTGAAAGACTAAATGGAATGAGACTTATAGTCTGGGTGCTAAACATGTCCAACCAATGCAGGGCAGCAATCAACAAGTCCAATAGAATGTGGAACTGTGTAGCCAAAACAGTTGAATGGAGGTCAGTGGAAGGCATGATCAAACAGTACTCCACTCAGACCGCACCCAGGCTACTGCGTCCTGTTCTGGTCACCAAGAAACAAGAGAGATATTTCCTAAGTGTTGGAGGCAGTGTAGAGAAGAGCCATCAGGCTGAACCCTCGTGTCAGGAGTCTGAGCTTTATTTCCATTGTGAAAATGCTTACTACGTTTGTAATGGTATACATCACTTTTTCATTGGTTTTCTACAGAAAACATTCACACATGGTATGTGGCAAAATTTAGTTTTTCAATTGATCAGATTGATGGATTCAGACATAAAATTTCTACCCTGGTATAAAACAAGTGCCCTTTGGGACCCATTAGTAACTGGGGGTAATTTTCACTTTGGATAGGGGTGAAAAACTGGCCGTTGCAGAACGAACACCCATTATACATTTAGGGTTGCCAACTCTGGTCGGATGTATTCATGGAGGTTTTATCACATGACCTCTCACCTCCAATCACCGTGCCCAGTCAAACAGCCATTCTTCCCCCACCCCATCATCTCCAATATTTTTGTAACAAAAAGTTTTCAAAGAGAAAAAAACAAAAAACATTTTTTAATGCCCTTATGATTTTTCTCCCAGGTTGCTCGTAGCAGCATCCAGGAGATGAATCTTTTATTTCTGGAGACTCCAGGACAATCCTGGAGGGTGGCAACCCTAGTTATACACCCCACCTGATTTTCCTCACCATTGAAGTCAATGCATTACATGTTGAATTTATTAAATACTGATTGATTTAAATATCAAAATAATTACTTATGCAATTGTTATATATGCAAATAAAAATGTACAGGAGAATGCTTTTAGTAATCTGACATAAGAACTAGGATTAGGTACTGCTGCATTGTTTTAATTTGTATCTAAATAGATGGAGAAACTAATATTAATCAACATGTAAACCAGATATTTTTATTGATTTTCAACCTGTGTTTTTGAATATTAAATATTTGCATTTACAAGATTTTTAATATATATTTTCTCTAAAGGGCTTACTTATCTATGCATATTCTCTCTCAGTAGGATAGAGGCTGCAGGCTAGGCAGATTTAGGGTAGGGACAAGGGGGTTGGTGAGTCATAGTGCTCTACTGCGAGATGTGGGAGTAGTGGTCAGGCCAGGAGTGGGAGAGGCTCTGTTAAAAACACAGGAGGGCAGGCAGTGATTGTGGATCAAGTTGAGGCTGGGTCCTGGACTGATTTGTTGAGTGGCAGAGTGTGTGAGCAGGTAGCGGGGAGGCTATGTGCAGAGTCGTGCCAGGAGTGGATTTGGCAGCAAGCCAAAGTGTCGACATGCAATCAAGCATAATCACTATTGTGCTTCTTGTTAATATCTGTGCCTCTCAGATCAATAAGAACACATAAATAGGATGAATAGGCAGGAACTGATGCCAGGCAACTTTTTTAAATAATATGCAGATAGAGTTAGCAGAGAATGAGATTGCTCCCTCTTCTGGTAATACTGTAGCACTTTTCATATTATACCTTACCCTACACATTGTATATCTTGTTATAATTTTGACTTAAGGCAAACTGAAGTGGATCTAGCAATTGCTCTATAACTATCAATACTTTATTTATTGAAAAAGTGTGTAAACTAACCCCAAAAAAAGATTTTGATTGGTGCTAAAATAAGCCAAATTGGTACCAGTAATCTAGATTCTCCATTATAAATGAATAGAACCAGGACAATGTCAATAGACAAGGCCCCCTGGCTACCAGTGTGATACAATATTCAAACCGATCCCCTAATTGTGGGAGGGAAATGGAAGAGGAAATCCATAGACAGATCAAAGAGACAAGTAGGAATAACAAAATGATTGTTCCTGGAAATTGTAATTACCTATCATTGATTAGGGCAGGGATAGTAAATGGAGAAAAAAAAAGGAATTTCTAAAAGGTGTGCAGGACTCCTTCCTCAAGCAAGGGGAGAGGTATTGATTGATTCAGTTATGAGTAGTGAAATAGATCAGGTAGGTGACTTAAATGTGGGTGAGCAGTTTTGGAGTAGTGACTATAATATGATATGGTTTAAGGTCCAAATAGAAAAGGGGAAGAGTTAGTGCAAAAACAAGGGCACCGGATTGAAATAGGGCAGACTTCAGAAACAGTGAGCTAAGCTGGAAAGTGAAGATGGCAACAGTGCTGGAAATCAACAATGGGATACTTTTTAAAAAGGGAGATTGTGAATTTACAGAATAAATATACCATTTTAAAAATGGAGACTATTTCAAGCTTCAGAATGCAATAGATAAATAAAGGTTATAAACAAATTAAAATTGAATAGGGCATAAAGGGCCTAAAAGGTATGATACAAATAAAGAGAAAATATGGAAAGAGGTTAAGAAATGGATAAGGAAAGCAATGAGAGATGATAGAATCTTTAAAAATATTTTTAAGAGAACAGGAAAGCATTCTGCAAAATCAGTAAAAAGAGAATTGTCAAATGAGGTGGGACCTAAGAGGAGAGAATTGAGAGTTAGTCGAAGTTAAGCAGAAATTGGCAGGGATATTAAACAAGTACTTTGCTTCAGTGTTTACAAAAGAGGTAAATCCTGAATTGGTTAAAAGTGAGGCAAGACATTATAATAAATAAAAAGGAAAGTATTAGAGAAGTTAGTTAAGCTAAAGGAGGACAATGTGTTGGGACCTGATGGTTTGCATCCAAAAATCCTGAGGGAAACGGAGGAAGAAATAGCAAAGGCTGTAGAAATTATATTTCAGGATTTATTGAGTGGCAGTGTGTGGGAAGCCTGGAGATTGGCCAATGTAGTACCCATTTTCAAAAAGGGAGACAAAAGCTAACCTGGGTAATATCTGGTGGAAAAAAATTATTTTAAAATGAACAGAATTACTTTCCATGGATGTTCATGCTGTTGGACACCAGTGAGTAGATGTTTTGAACTTATGAACAAGCATGTTTGTGTTATTTAGTTTCTTTGGTCTTAATAGTTTTTACAGGAGACATGCTGAATGTCGATTTGAAGACGGACTGCAGTGGTTGTTTACATTTAGATCAGATAATTGTCAGAGCATGACTAATTATTTCACATGATCCATTAAAATAGAGTTATGCATTGGTTGGGAAATTAACATGAATTCCTTGTATGTTTCTGTTCTATGAGCCTAATTTCAAGTTCAAAATGGAGATGTGTGCATTCCTAAGGGGTTCCTGCATTGTGACAATCCAAACTAAATGCTTCAGTTTAGGAATGTGTAATAGCTGACGGCCCTGGCCTGTGCAAAGTCAGCTGGTCTCAGCCGAGATGGTAGTGGGGATACTACAGCTGAATTTTGTGTTCTGTTATCAGGGAGGGAAAAGAAATCAGCCAGGTGCTGACACCCAGTTGCTATCCAGCAACCCCTGCTGGAAGTGCTTTTATGTGGACATCAGATGAGGACAGGATCAGGCTTGCCATTGCAAATTGGGTGTTGTATTTGCCTAAACTACACTTCAAAAACATTAATTGGCTTTGAAGCACTTCAGGACAAGCTGATCACATGACAGGAACTATATATTTCTTTTCTTAGTGCCCACCAAAAAAAAAAATCAAATTTTTTTTGCAATATTTTTGGGAGGTTACAAGGTTCAAAGAAGTTGTAGTTAATTTTTGCAGCAGGGAAAGTGCTGAGAATGTTGGGAGGTTAAGAAAAGTTAAGTGTTTAATCAGAAGTAATAAAACTTAGTGTATCACAACTGTTATTTAAAGCTTAAGTCTTTGAACCCAGATAGTAAAACAACAGTCTATCAGTACAAGGAATAAGTATGTACAAGATCAATTAAGGTAGGACAAGAGGATGACAGAAGATAATGACCATGGAAACCAACTTACCACAGGCATCCAGGGAGTTGAAGCCAAGCAATCCAGAGTAAGGCAGAACCAACCAACACTACAACAGCTAACGTACTAAAAGAAGGTTGTTTTAGGCTCAAATCACAGAGGGATAGTCCACGTACTGGAAACCCATGATGTTAAATTCAATGTGTAATTATCCATGTCATTGGGAGTGGTTTATGGAGTCAAAAAGCAAGCTACTTTAGAAACATTAGAAATGTATGGTAAATGCCAGTTCAGTTTTCATGTGTGCATGTTAGAAGAGTGGAAGAAAATTTGTCTGATATTGACTAATATCCTTTTTATTCGTTCATGGGATGTGGGTGTTGCTGGCGAGGCCAGCATTTATTGCCCATCCCTAATTGCCCTTGAGAAGGTGGTAGTGAGCCGCCTTCTAGAACCGCTGCAGTCCGTGTGGTGAAGGTTCCAGGATTTTGACCCAGCGACAATGAAGGAATGGCAATATATTTCCAAGTCGGGATGGTGGAGGGGAACATGCAGGGTGGTGTTGTTCCCATGTGCCTGCTGCCCTTGTCCTTCTAGATGGTAGAGGTCACGGGTTTGGGAGGTGCTGTTGAAGAAGCCTTGGCAAGTTGCTGCAGTGCATCCTGTGGATGGTACACACTGCAGCCACAGTGCGCCAGTGGTGAAGGGAGTGAATGTTTAGGGTGGTGGATGGGGTGCCAATCAAGCGGGCTGCTTTGTCTTGGATGGTGTCAAGCTTCTTGTGTTGTTGGAGCTGCACTCATTCATCACACTCCTGACTTGTGCCTTGTAGATGGTGGAAAGGCTTTGGGGAGTCAGAAGGTGAGTTACTCGCCGCAGAATACCCAGCCTCTGACCTGCTCTTGTAGCCACAGTATTTATGTGGCTGGTCCATTTAAGTTTCTGGTCAATGGTGACCCCCAGGATGTTGATGGTGGGGGATTCGGCGATGGTAATGCCGTTGGATGTCAAGGGGAGGTGGTTAGACTCTCTCTTGTTGGAGATGGTCATTGCCTATTAATTACCTATTGGGATTTTAGATGCAATATTTCTTAAATAATTTACAGGATTTAGTGTTTATCAATCTTAATGTCCTCAAATAAAATGCAGTTTAGTTAATTATTCTCCAAAGCCACTTCATCACAGAAAAGGGGGATTATTTTTGCTAACTAGTTCCCTTGTAGGCTGGTCAGTGCCCTATGTCTTGGTGTACAAAGGAGGCAAATTTGAAATTTTGTAGTTGCTCTACTATTACTTTTATCAGAACAACTTGCAGTTATAGAGCACCTTAACATAGGAAAACATCCCACGGCACTTCACAGGAGCATTATCAGACAAAATTTGACACCAAGCCAAAGAAGGAGCTATGGGAGTGTAACAAGCTGAAACAGGCCCAGGACCCAGTGGTCAATTAGACATACAGACTAGAGCTTAATGTTCAAAACAGGTGAGGTTTATTCAGCCACTGCAGTTGTGTCTAAGTGCTAAGATGGACAAAACAATAACAAGGATTACCTTCCAGCCTACAACATCTCATTCTTAGCTGCTTCTTCTCCAGCCTCTTCCCAACTTAACTGTTTCCCTGCTTTTTATCCTTCCAGACTGGGAGTCGTTCCTGATTGACGTTAATTGCCATTAAAGATTTTTTAAAGCTATGCAGCCTTGCCTTGGTCATTCTGACGTTTTATATAATTTCTTAAAGCCGTACCCCTATAGCGGGTACAGAGCTCTCAAAAGCCTATGGCTCACATATCATCCCTCTCTGTCTGTTGCAGGAGGAGTGAATAAAAACTTGGACAAAAAGGTAGGTTTTAAGGAGAATCTTAAAGTAGGAGAGAGATGTTTAGGGAGGGAATTCCAGAGTTTAGGGCCTACACGGCTGAAGGCATGGCCGCCAACGGTGAGACAAAGGGTGTGGGGGATGTAAGAGGCCAGTGATGGAGGAACGCAGAGTTCTTGGAGGGTGTAGAGCTGGAGAAGGTTCCAGAGATAGGGAGGGACGAGGTCATGGAGTGATTTGAACACAAGGATGTTACAGGACCGGGAGCCAATGTAGGTCAGCGAGCACAGGGGTGATGGGTGAATGGGACTTGGTGTGAGTTAGGAAATGGGCAGCAGAGCTTTGGATGAGCTCAAGTTAATGGAAGGTGGAAAATGGGAGGCCGGCCAGGAGAGCATTGGAATAGTCAACGGTCAGAAGATCAAAGGTCACAAAAGCACAGATAGTAACACTACACCCAATTACTATCGGGGCAATAATCTAGAGTAGATCATTTATTATTGCTTTTTACTATGTTTATAAATTTGATTTATTTTACTTAATACCTTTCCTTTGTTTTAAATTTATGACTTTCCCTTTCATAATTTATGGTTCATTCTTATAATTTTTAGTTGGCTATGAATTATTATGTAATCAGTTCAATTTGTCCAGTGATCACAAGATTAATAACGACAATAGAATTACATAGAATTTACAGCACAGTAACAGGCCATATGGCCCAAAAGGTATATGCTGGTGTTCATGCTTCACACAAGCCTCCTCCCACCTTGCTTCCATACAAATCATTGGTTTGGCTGCAGAGAGAACACTGGGGATGATTTTGATGCATAACCTAAATCAGACGGGCAGTGAGCAGAGTGATCAAGGGTCCACACAATGTCATTACCATTTTGCTAATTGGGCCTCATTTAGACAGGCAAGCTTCCTGCTCGTTTCCAGTGCTGATAGGCAGCGGGGACAGAAATCTGACAGTCCATCTGCGGAGCTAAGCTAACAGTTCCAACTTAAATGGGAGATGGGAGGACCAAGTGGATGGTGGGGTGGAGAGTGGGGGAACGGCTGGGGAGGTGTAAGGTGAGTAAACAGTCAGAAGCATTTTTTTTTGATGACGCAGGAAGAGCTATTATGCTCTTCCTGGCCCCCAAAAAAATGCTGCAAAGAGCAAGCAGCACTTGTTTTGCTTAGTGGCCTCCGGCATTCCCTTTAAAGGATGCTGGATGGGTCACGTTCCGCTCTGTTATATTGGGCAAGGCTTGCATAGCCCAGGTGCCGTGCATTTACCCATCATAATGCATCAGTGTCATAGGACCCCGAATTGCATATAGTAATGAGGCTACTGCCTGGTTTTTGATGGGAGTATTGGCCACTAACTTCAAAGCAGGTGTAAAAACGTCAATAATTTTTCTATTGCGATTTTTGGCCTCGCTACAGCCCCATTCCCACCTAAAGACGGTGCCGTAGAGATACCAAAATCGCCTCCATTCTGTCCAGTTTTGGGGTTTTACTTTAGGAAGAATGTCAAAGCCATGAAGGGGGTGCAGAAGAGTTTTATTAGTGATACCAGGGATGAGCTGCTTAAGTTATGAAGAGAGATTAGAGAAACTGGAGCTCTTTTCGTTATAAGGTTCAGCATCAACACCATCGATGAACTATCGTCGGAACTCCTGTGACTGTCCTCCACACCTCTTTAAGGGAGAGGCTTGAACTCTTGGTGTTGTGTTTCTGACTGTCCGCTGTTGCTCTTTCATTGACTTGTTCTGTACTGCAGCTGAATCACAGTTTGCAGAGTGTGGATGCCTTTGGCTAATTAAAGGATTAGCTCATCTGCCTTTTGATGGCATTTTCTCCATCATGGGCCCCACTCCCCTTCTCCAGCCACTCATCTGCCGGACGTCCATTGGCACTTTCTGGAGGTGGTCGGGTTACTTAACAGCTGCTCGGCACTTGGCATTGGCCAATGGCAGGTAGCATTGTCTACTGTCATTACGGTAATAGGTTCTTAACACCTGACCTGACACCAATTATAAGGTTAAGAGGAGATCAAATAGATGTGTTCAAAGTTATGAAGGGTTTTCATAAAGTAAATAGAGAGAAGCTATTTCCATGGTCAGTTAGTAACGAGAGGGCATAAATTTAAGACCATCATTAAAAGAACAAAGGGAGCGGTTAGGAGAATTTTTTCATGCAGTGGGTTATTGGGATGTGGAATACCAAAAAAACCAGTGGTGGAAATAGAATCCATAATAGCTTTTATAAAGAAATTGACTAAATATTTGAAAAAGAAAAATTTGAAAGGGTGTAGGGAAAAAGGCAGGGGAGTGAAACTAACTGCATAGCTTTTTAGAAAACTGGCACAGGCATGATGGGCTGAATGGCCTCCTTTGGTCTGCAAGATTCTGATTCTAATGATTCATTCCAACCCACCTTAACTCATGCATCTAGAAAATCTGAAGATTTCCCATCCCCTCCATCACAGCATCTTTAATAACTCAAGGGTTTTTCCTTTACCCTACCCAGATGTCCATACCAAGTGTTAATCAATCTTTGTGTGAAGATTCTCCTGAGGTCAGTCCTAAATTTGACTTTCACCAGTTTGGATGTATCTGCTTGACCTACTTTCATGGCATTACTTTGAAGCAGTGCACCTCGTTTATCTTTACTGTATACTGATTTGTGCTCTTGTAATACATTTGCAGCATTCATGGTTCAAATTGCCAGTCTTCACTTATTCATACCACTAAGATAAGATTTGCCAAAGACCTCCTTAATTGTTGAGGATATTATTATGTAAAGATCTCTATCATCTTCATTCTGGGCTAGAAGTCCACAAATTAATCTAAGATCTTTTAATTTTGTTGGTGGTGCCTTTGATCTGCGGTTCCAAAATGATCAGGCATATCAAGAAATCTGGCAAGGTAAAAGTGTGTTGTTCACATTTTGTACAACTCAGACCACTGAAAAATAGAGACCCTTAGCTATGGGGGGTACTTTAATATATAATATGGAAATAATTCTTGGCGTTCAAGTGACAAGCAGTAAACACATGACCAGCCATTTGATATTCAGCACACAGATATTTCTTTCTCCTAAATAAAAGGAAACTGGACTGTAGTTTGAGAGTAAGTCACACACTGTTAACCCTTTGTAAGACATGTCATTAAACTTAACTTATTTCTGTTTGTTCTTCAGTATTTTTGTGAAAGCATCAGTAACATTCATAGTTGAAGCCAAAGTACTTTATGGTTTCGGGCCTTAATTTTTCTTTCAGAGTGAGCCCTACAGTAAATAAATAAAGAAAGAATTTGCATTTATACAGTGCCTTTCATGACCTCCGGACCTCTCAAAGCAATGAAGTACTTTTGAAGTACAGTCACTGTTGTAATGTAGGGAACGTGGCAGCCTACATTAGGACCTTGCTTGCAAGCAAGGTCCCACAAACAGCAATGAAATAAATGAACAGATCATCTGTTTTAGTGATGTTGGCCAGGACACGGGAGAACTCCCCTGCTCTTCTTCAAAATAGTGCCGTTGGATCCTTTATGCCCACCTGACAGGGCAGATGGGGCCTCGGTTTAACGTCTCATCCAAAAGATGGCACCTCCAACACTGCAATGCTCTCTCAATACTGCACTGGAATGTCAGCCTGGATTATGTACTCAAGTCTCTGGAGTGGGACTTGAACCCCCCAGCTTCTGACTCAGAAGTGAGCCTGCTACCCACTGGCACAGGCAAGATGGGCCGAATGGCGTCCTTCTGTGCTGTAAAATTCTATATAGGTTGAGATTTCTCTTGTTGCAACTCCTGAGTGCATTTCAATGTACAGTTGGAGTCATGCCTCACTGGGGATAAGGGACTTGGCTTTATTCCTGTTGGCATTTTTAAAAAAAAGAAAACTTAGGAGATGGGTCAGTGATTTTAAGGACCTTCATCTGAATCATTTATGCTGTCACTTCAATGGTAACTGATTAGGTTCAGTCTTCATGCCAACATTTTACCTGGCAGCCATTCTTGCCTCTTCGTAATAGTCACTTGAAAATGAATAAGTGAGTCCAGACCTATATCTCCATTGAGAATAAAATATATTAACTTAGCTTCCTTAAACAGTTTTCTTTGTTGCATGGCAATAATAACAAGGTACAACTGAGAGAACTGCAACAAAGACCGATGTCCCACTGATTTGACCCCGCTGGTTGCCAGGAGCTCTTAAAGATGTAAAAAATTGTATTGCGATACCAGCAGCAAGCGGCAGTTTTCCCAGAGCCCAAAGTATGCTCCAAAAAAAACCGATTCAACGAGTGATGGTGAACTCTCCATAGAAGGGACAGATTTGAGACGATAACACATTCTGGAGAAAGTATGAAGACAGAGACTGTATTTGGAGCTATTCCCTCTGTATACTGCACAGACATTTTGGATTGTTACAGAATGTTGCAGCATGGTTGCAGTGGGTCTCATATTCCTGGCACAAACATGGAGGTCTAGCTTAAAGGGGAAGGAAAGTCTGGGAGGAGTACTTTCTGTTCAATAACAAATTGTATTTATATGGCATCTTCAATGTACAAAATGTCCCAAGGCACTTCACAAATAGGAATGAGGAAAACCGCCAAGTCAAGAAAGGGAAGATTAGAAAGGGTAGCCAAAAGTTTGGTCGAAGAGGTGGTTTTTAAGGAGGCTCTTATAGAGGGACAGACATGGAGAGACAGAAGGTTTTTTTTTATTCATTAATGCCGTTGAATGTCAAGGGGAGGTAGGTGGTTAATCTCTCTCTTGTTGGAGATGGTCATTGCCTGGCACTTGTCTGGCGCAAATGTTACTTGTCACTTATGAGCCCAAGCCTGGATGTTGTCCAGGCCTTGCTGCCTGCGGGCTCGGACTGCTTCATTATTTAAGGGGTTGCGAATGGAACTGAACACTGTGCAATCATCAGCGAACATCCCCATTTCTGACCTTATGATGGAGGGAAGGTCATTGATGAAGCAGCTGAAGATGATTTTAGGGAAGAAATTCCAAAGTTAGATCCAGTGGCTGGACACTCTGCTGCCAACGGTGGGGCAAAAGAAGGGGGAGAGGGATGAATAAGAGATGTTATTTAATTGGCTGTGAAGCACTTTGGGATGTCTTGAGGTAATGAAAGGGGCGATATAAATGCAAATTCTTTCTTTCTTTGCTAGAACATCACTTGAGGAGCTGAAGAAGAAAGTAGAAAACAAAAAGGACTGTCTCCATGAGGGTTCAAAAAACAAGGATATTTAGTACAGGGTACTAGGTATGCTTGGAGTGAGTCTTTGGCTTAGTGGTAGTATTCCTGCCTCTGAGTGAGAAGATGAGGTGTTCATAGACCCACTCTAGACAGCCCTGGTGAGACTAGAATATACTCTCTAAATACTGGGTTGACATCCTGCACAGTAATTGTGTTTAGATGGAACATTTGTGAAGAGAAACAACTTTGACCACAAGGCGATCAGCAAGTGGTCCACACGTAACGTCCTCGAGATCCTGCGGGAAAAGGAGATGGCGGATCCTGTCGGTTGGTTCCCCGAGCAGACTGTCAATGTCATTTGGCAGAACGCCTCATCGCCAGAGCTTTCAAACAAGCACCAAGATCTAGCTTGGCTGGTGGTGAGAAGGGCCCTTCCCGTCAGATCCCTCATGCACTCCCGGACTCTCAGCGCCACCGCGCGCTGTCCCTTAGGAGGCTGCGGTGGAGTCGAGACCATCACCCATCTCCTTCTGGAATGTGCCTTTGCAAAGAAGGTCTGGAGAGAGATGCAGTGGTATCTGTCCAGGTTCGTCCCGATCAGTTCCGTAACACAGGACTCTGTGTTCTATGGATTATTCCCAGGGACACACACCGAGACAGACATCAACTGCTGCTGGAAGACTATCGCCTCGGTGAAAGGCACCCTTTGGTCTGCCCGAAATTTGCTGGTCTTCCAGTGCAAGGAGCTGTCCTCGACCGAGTGTTGCAGACTGGCACATTCCAAGGTCCAGGACTACGTGCTCAGGGACGCACTGAAGCTGGGTGCAGCCGCCTGCAAAGGTTCCGTGGGGAAAGGCAACCGTTTAGAGCCTTCCCACCATTGTATACCGAGGGGCTGCAATCAGGGAAAAACCCCCTCGGGCAGAAATGTAAAATTCAAATTGATGTAATGAGATGTAATGTACCTGTAATGAATCTGTAATGAATAATCTGTATTGAGTGTAATGCAATGAGGCACCCTAGAGTGTCATGAACTGTAATTTTGTACGATGTGTAACTGTATTGTTGGAATCATATTTGAACTGTACTTGATGTAATCTGCAAATTGTATAATCTGTATTGTGTACATTTGAAATGTGATATGACAACTGTATTGTATGTATTGTTGCAAATTTTATGAATAAAGTATATTTTTTGAAAAAAAAATTGTTTGGATGGAGTGACCACAGGCTCAGTGAAGTATTCCTGCCCCTCTAAGTCAGAAGGGTTGGGTTTGGGGCCTCCTCCGAAGAGCTGGCTCTAAATACTGGATTGATGTCCAGCAGGGTACTTCCGTCTGATGGGCGTGGGTGGACACCCCCCGCCGTGCCTCTGGTCATAAAGGCTAGGTGGGGCGCCTTAGCCATGGCTGCAGCCCACCAAGGAGAAGGTGCTCCAAAGATTAACCATGAGGAAGGCAACGGGAAACCAACTCAGCTAGTAAGTGGCTCAAGAACCTCGTGAGTGAGACATGAGTTAGGAACTGCCCTAGGGCAGAACAGTTCAGGGGTGTTGTCAGGAAGCATTTCTTCACACAAAGGGTAGTGGAAATCTGGAACTCTCTCCCCTGATAAGGTTAGGTCAATTGAAAATTTAAAAACTGAGGGTGATAGATTTTATTGGGCAAGGGTATTAAGGGTTACATAGAAACATAGAAAATAGGAGCAGGAGTAGGCCATTTGGCCCTTCGAGGCTGCTCCGCCATTCAATATGATCGTGGCTGATCCTCTCTCTCAATACCATATTCCCGCTCTCTCCCCATACCCCTTGATGCCTTTTGTGTCTAGATATCTATCTAGCTCCTTCTTAAATACATTCAGTGACTTGGCCTCCACAGCCTCCTGTGATCGAGAATTCCACAGGTTCACCACCCACTGAGTGAAGAAATTTCTCCTCATCTCAGTCCTAAATGTCCTACCCCGCATCCTGACGCTGTGACCCCTCATTCTGGAACCCCCAGCCAGGGGAAACATCCTCCCTGCATGGAGACTCAGTCATTGAGTACATTCAAAACAGATAGATAGATAGATTTCCAGATATTAAAGGCATCAAGGAATATGGGGATGGTCCAGGAAAATGGCGTTGAGGTAGAAGATCAGCCATGATCTTGTTGAATGGCGGAGCAGGCGCGAGGGACCAGATGGCCTACTGCTGATCTCATTTCTTATGCTCTAATATGTTACATTGAAAGTACTGTCCCTTAAACACCCAGATAATCTCTATCAGGTAACTGCTCATAATAAAAATCAGTGCATTTCTTCAATTTCTGTATTTTGACTTTTGAAATTAGGGCATGCAAGTACTTCAATGACCTAGCTTTGGTTTAGATTTAATGTGCAGCTGCATTGTAAATTAATAAATTGGGTTTTTTTATGTGACAGTGAACAGTCATGGAATTTTTTTTTCTTTTGCAGACTCCAAAAACTAAGGCCATAATTTTCAAGTTGTGCAGTGTCTGTCTTTACCTGCCACAGGATCAGCTCACCCATTGGGGGGTTGGAACCATTGAGGAGCACCTCCGTCCCTACATGCCAGATTAGGGGCAACAGCCAGCAAAATAGGGAAGACCATAAGAGTCAACAACAGTGAACTCACATTTCATCTTTATTTCTGAGTTTAAGATGATAATCCACTTATGAAAAGAACAGTCTATGTTACAAAGCATAATCATCTTGAATTTTTTTTTTCCAGTTATGCATATCTCAGAACTTTATTTTTTAAGTTATTACCTGCACAGTCACTGTGATAGGCTGCTTTGCAGTTAATCTGCATTGTGTCAACTCCACTTGGAAAACAAAAAAGGTGAAATTTGAAGAGATTGTTTTACATTGACGCATACATACCTGAAATGTACATATTTGTCTTCTCGTTTGTGCTGGTTATGTACCCTGACAATTACTGTAGATGTTATAAGATGTAATGTTAGGGTGAGAAGTGCATTTGACAAGGATTTCAGCAATTAAAGGATACAACTTACAGATGTTGTATAGATGAAGGGCTTTAAAGCTGAAAGCACTATCATTATGGTCCTGACAGAAATTTATATTGGGCACATACTGGTCATAATTTAATAGGGTGACAATAAGCAGCTGAAAAGGGGGGGGTGGGGTGGGGGAGAAATCTTAAAGTACTCATTTAAAAATCTCTTGTGTAATGTAGGCCCTTGTGTGGGCTACATTTGAGTTTACTGGCATGTTCTTTTTGGATTTCTTTCCCTGAGTTGCTATATAAACGTACAAAGGAGTTTTCCTTCTATTCTTTGGGGAGATTTTAGCAGGTTAATAATGGGCAGACTCTGCAAATAACAGAACTGGAGTCTCAAGTAGCTAAACAGCTACAAAATTGTCACTGAAGTTCAATGTTACTGGAATTAAAAAAAAAAGCTTTCCTGTAGCTGAAACAGCTTATTTATCTAGAAAGTGAGGTTGGGAACTATAAAATGAAGGTAGAAAGTCAAACAGTTATGGATGGTGCACAATGTGCTGGTTGCTGGTAGCACAACTGTGTAAAAGTTAATAAAATGACTAACGAAAAATTACCAGTACTTGCATACAAGAACATGTACCTAAAATTGCTTCTAAAAAAAAAACTTCTGGAGTGTTTCAATTGGGTTATTAAGGGGATTGTTTGTAAGACTTGATTTTGAGCTTGTGCAATTAACGTGAGGCAGGCTACCGAAATGAATCAAAGGGGGAAAAAGCTTTTCTGTGGAGCTGTAAGAAGTCTGAGCTTTCTGGGGTTATTTATGCATGCCTGCCACTTCAGATAAGAACAGCGCTAATCAGTAGCAAATTTGTATTCACCCTCTGTTGAAATTGGAAAAATGAAAATAAATCTTTAATCCATATTCAGAATTGTGGTTTTAATTAGTGGTTGAAATACTGTAACAACTGTAGATACACACCATTTTAATATTTCTAGAGTTACTGGTTGGTTTAGTAAAAAGTGTCAAGTCACATTAACATGTAATAAGAACCTGTTAACGAGGAACATCCCACAAAGTAAAAAAAAAAATCAAGGTGATTTGTGGAGGCAACAATTAAACATGATTTTATGTCTGGTACCAGGGTTGGAATCCAGCTCAGACTGACTGGATGAAAGTCTCCCCCTGTTTGCTGCCTGTAAGGTTGCTACGTGAAGAAAGTGTGGGCATTCATCATGGTTCCTAATAGGTGGGGGTCCGGCAGAAAACTGCCCACTATACACTAATAGTGTTGGGATGGTAGCTGGTCGTAGCTAGTGCTCTTCCAAGGTTGGGTTGAGATGTATTTTTAGGAGGCAGATTTAGTGTAAATCTAAATTGTATTGTTCCTGTTCTGAGAATGCTTGACCATGGCACAAGGTACAAGAAGTGGAAACCTTTTCAAGTCTCAGTGCATGGTATTTTCTCCTTGATCAACATAAAAAATCAATTTTTAAAAATAGCTACTTTTAAAAATAATTAAAAATAAAACTTTAAACAAGCTTGTAACAAAATCTGGTAGCAATTTCATTTTTGTTAGCTGTTGACTTAACATTATCAAGAGATAACAATTTCTTAGGTGGGTTGAATTATTTTGAAACTTCTTAAAATATGCTGAGATGACTAGGTTTTCACATTTATCTACCAAGCTAAAATGTCATTGGGAACAGACTAGCTACAAACTCTGGTTCTTTTTTCTGAAATTACCAAATTTCTCTTGTCCATTGTCCTAGACAACTGGATGTCTGTGGCCAATGAAGTGACCTTCTCAGCAGTTCTCTGCATACTACTATATCTGTTTAAGATGGTGTTTTGTGGACTTCAGTTAAGTTTCTAGGTGTCTTCATAACCTGGATACCATAAAATGTTTCCCAATAGTTTTTTTTTAAATCAGTGCTGATTGATACTTAAATGGTTGGCAAATTGTCTGTTAATCTGGAACACACCATCCTGAAGAGTGCTGAGCTTTTTAAAAGGATAACTTTAAATCCTAAAACACTTTTGCTCTTATACGGTATTGGACATATCACCTGAGGTCCAGAACTACCGGTTAGAATCATCGAATCTTAATGGCTCAGAAAGAGGGGTGTATTTCTCTGTAATCCATCTAGTCTAATCCCACACTTCTGCTCACTCCCCATATCATTTTATATACATGGGAGCGAAAGGAATGAGTCTGTCCCAATTTTCCTTACAGCCAATGAAGTACTTTTGAAGTGTAGTCATTGCTGTAATATGGAACATGACAGCCAATTTGTTCACAGCAAGATCCCATGACCAGATTTTTTTTTTCAAGTGATGATTGAGGAATAAAAATTGGCCAGGATAATAGGGAGAACTCCCCTGTTCTTTAAAATAGTGCCATGGGATCTTTTCCGTCTACCTGAGGGGGCAGACGGGGGCCTCGGCTTAACGTCTCATCCAAAAGACAGCATTTCCAACTGCAGCACTCCCTCAGTTCTGCACTGAAGTGTCAGCTTAGATTTTGTGCTGAAGTCTCTACAGTGGGATTATGGACACTTAACGTGTTGGTCAGGAGTTCTGTGGTATTTTACCAAACATTAACCTGTTTAAAATAAATGGGTTAGCTTCTGTGCCAAAATAGCAGAGCAATTTCAGACAGGATTAAGCTTTTGTATGCTAGTAATCCACTGCATGCTTTTAGGACTCATGTCCGATAAACAGTGCGCACGTAACTGTTGACCTGGCCTTTCTGCTTCACAGGGTGATGGGCCTGTTGTGCATTTTCTGTTTTTATACTGATCTTGTGGAAGTGACTGTGAGATGTGTACAGAAGGAAAGATAGTATGTTACTTTTCAAATTCAGGTCAAGATAATGAGAGAAATGACAGGTGTGGAGGGAGTGAGACGGAGAATTAGTGAAAAACCAGCAAAGACAATTCCAGGAAGAGAGGCTTGTTAAAATTTTGCCTAAGAAATGCCACAGATCAACTTTTGGAAAAATGTCAGTCCCCCAAATCCAAAAACCTCAGCCTCACTTGGAACTAAGCTCTTTATAAGGCAGGCATTCAGCATGGATATTTTACATATTTCCATAGTGGTTTTCCAATGGAAGCATAAAGCATCATGTGAAGCCAGTTAACATATAATCAGGTATGCTCAAACCACTTTAAAATGCCCACTTTGAAACTAGCCATGTTTGAACAATTCCCTTTTCTTACTTTCAATTGCATTACGGTATTTCACTAACTTTTTCCCCCTTGGGTATTCTTACAATGGAATGGCCCTGCTCATAAACCAAACTTGGCTAACGAGAGTAAAAGCAAAATACTGCAGACACTGGAAATGAAACAAAAAACAGCGGGTCAGTTAGACTCGGGACAGAACAGACAAATTAATGTTTCAGGTGTGGAGTCTTCCATTTCTGACAAAGGGTCCATATTGGAAAACATTAATATGTCTGTTCTCCACAGCTGTTGACAGACCTGCTGAATGTTGCCTGAATTTTCTGTTCTTGTTTCTTGCATGAGTTGGACTGAATGGTGCTGGTCTGAAACAGGTTGACTTACTATAGCGTATTGAAATTTGAGTGCCCTGAGATATAAAGAAAAGCATTATCTGGCAGTTTTAAATTAAAACTTATTTGGCTTACAGTGCAATTTTTTTATTTTTTGGCAAGTAAGACTAAACATGGACTTCTGATAACTGAATTGAAAGCACAATCTACAAAGTGTGAAATTAAATTCTTTAATTTCTGTGTCACGTTTTCCTAGAGCACAGTAACTCCATTCAAACACAAGAACACTTGTGAGTCAAGAAGTTATTCAGCTGCCCAAATGCTTTGTGTGTCGGCCTTGAGCTAGGAGTTTCCCTGTTACTTTGCTAGTCAAATCCACAGTCGTAAATGCGAGTGTTTTACCTTCCTTCAGCACCTGAGCAGTTATGATAATATCCTCTCCCAGTTTAGCTGCATTCATGTACCTGAAATGAGAAGCAATGACAGGCCTCACAATATTACATTTTCAGCTATCGAGAAATCCACAATTGTTGGACATCAATGTTAGTTCAAAAAAAAGTCGAATATAAATCCTATTATGCAATTTCCCTAAAATTAATCCCCATTCATGCTTTTTTTTCCGATTAAACCCTGGCTGTTTTCCCCCTCCCTCTTTTGCAGGGTCACTGAGGCCAATTGTAGAGCCCCTTATTGCCCTTCCTATTAAGATCAATGAACTTGGCAAGACCAGGAATCAAACCTGGGATTTTCTTTGTCTGTATTGCTCACCTGCCTTGCTGAGGCATCGGGGGAGTGAAAATGTATCCTATATTAAAATCTACTGCATGTTTAGTAATATGAAAAACCTGTTTCCACTGGCAGGAGGGTCGGTGGCCAGAAAATTCAGATTTATGATGATTAACAAAAGAGGGGAGATGAGAATTTTTTTTTACATAGCGAGTTGTTATGATCTGGACTGCAATGCCTGAAAGGGTGGTGGAAGCAGATTCAATAGTAACTTTCAAAAGGAAACTGGATATATATTAAAGGAAAAATTTGCAGGGCTATGGGGAAAGAGTAGAGGAGTAGGACTAATTGGATAGCTCCTTCAAAGAGCCAGCACAGGCACGATGGGCCAAATGGCCTCCTGTACTGTATGATTCTATGTCCTGCTTTTTTACAGCTTCATTTCTCTGCTATTACAGATAGTTCAAAACATCAATAGCATCACTACCACATTTTGCATTTGAAAGCAATCCTGTACGTAGGATGCTATAAATTACTGTGCGTCAAGACTTTAGCACTGCTACCGTACCACCAAAACAATTTAGTTATATTTACCAAGTTTTGAAAATTGTACTCACGTTACATTCATGTCTATACTAACTCCTGGTAACGCCCGTTCTGTAGTAAGTAAGGCTGCCGTTGATACCACATCAATAAGAGTAGCAGTTAGTCCTCCATGCAGAGTGCCTGCTCGGTTCACATGTTCCTCTTCCACATTCATTTCACAGACTATTTTCCCAGGATTAGCTGCAACAACGGTCATCTGGAAAAAGGCACAATTATAATTCAATCAGAAATTAGCTTGCCTTTTAAAAATAATCTATTTTGCTAAAAAGCATAAGCACTGTTCCTTATCAGACGTCAAACCGAAGCCCCTTCCCAGGTCGATGTAAAAGATCCCATGACGGTATTTCGAAGAAGAGCAGGGGAGTGCTCCTCGGTGTCATAGCCAATTTCTATCCCTCAACTAACATCACTAAAACAGATTACCTGGTCATTATCATGTTGCTGTTTGTGGGACCTTGCTGTGCGCAAATTGGCTGCTGCGTTTCCTACATTACAACAGTGACTACGCTTCAAAAGTACTTCATTGGTTGTAAAGCGGTGTGGGACGTCCTGAGGTAGTGAAGGCTGCAAAATAAATGCCAGTCTTCCTTTATTGACAAACAATGCAGTTGATTACTGCAGTAAACTTATCAAGATCATAAAATATCCATAAGGCTGCAGCATAAAACCTCTATTTCTTGCTCCTAAACAGGAAATATTAATCTCTAAAGAAAGTAACAATTACACCACAGTGGGGGTTGGATCAAAGGTTTGGTAGAAGACCACGGGGGACTATTTTCTTGAGCAAACTAACATCAGCTTTAACTAAGCCACAATCCTCCAAGCACCAAAAGCTTTAGTGTAGCATATTCTCGCAGCAGAGAAGGCAGTCGTTCGGCCCATCATGCTTGTAGCGGCTCTTTGAAAGTGCTATCCAATTAGTCCTTGTCCCCTGCTCTTTCCCCATAGCCCTGCAAGATTTTCCTCTTCAAGTATTTATCTAATTCCTTTTTGAAAGTTACTATTGAATCTGCTTCCACCACCCTTTCAGGCAGTGCGTTCCAGATCATAACAACTCGCTGCAACATAAAAATTTCTCATCTCCCCTCTGCCTCTTTTGCAATGTAGAACATGAATGCAGAACGATGCCCACACATGTACTTTCTTAAAAACCCTTAAGGAGACACCCTTAATCAACCAAAGAATGTAATAAAAGTGTCCCCATTTTAGAGGGGCACAATTAATAGAAACTTTAATCATAAAAAACAATGGAAACTTAAATTAAATGATAACATTGCCACCCGTGCCCAATATGCCCTCCAGTCGTTGAAGGCCTCGAGTGTACCTGCAGACAATGTGTGCTCCCTCTCCAGGGCTGCCCGGCCACGGATAAAGCTGTGGAAGGGAGGCTGGCAGCCAGAGCGACTGCCCCCACGGGTCATGTCCAACCTGGAGCTGTGGATGGCCACCTTAGCTGGGCCCAGGAGCAGACCCCCGACTTGGCCGTGTCCTCCCCCCCCCCCCCCCCCCCCCCACCCCACCCCGGGTGGCCAGAAGTTTAGGAGCAGCCCCTTCAAATAGTAGAACAGGGGCTGCAACCTCTCACACTCAGTGTAAATGTGAAACACGGACTCACGCAGGCTGTAAAAGTTACAGGCAGCCTGGGAGTCCGTGAAGCGACTTGAAACCCTATTGGACGGTACTGCTTCGCGCAACACTCTCCACCCCACATACTCAATGGTGCAGGGGAGGACTCCCACATTAGAGCCCTCCATTGGGGTTCCCATCCTCTGCCGGAAGGCAAGACGGTACGCTAAGGAGTGTCCAGACGGAAGACGAGGAGGTGGAGAGTGTGCAGGAGCAGCCTGTACAGGAATTCCCACGGTGCAGAATGAAATGGTACGGAGGGGATTTCCGAGAGACAGCTCAATTGTGAAGCACAGGCTCCTGAGGGAGGTTTCGGGGCCTCGCGCTGATGAGAAATTCCATCCAAACCAGGGTCAGCTCAGATGGGATCGCTCCACACACTCGAGTATCCTCGACACACCTAGTGACATGAGGGCCAAGTGTGACTTTTAGCGCCTGGACGGCTTTGACCGTGGGCCAGAGGTAGCGCCAGGACATCCGTGCTGCCAAAGTTTCTGGCGACATCCAGCACGTCCCACATATGCTTGTTTGTCTATTGGCTTATGACGTGCTTTTAAATTCATTATTCTGAAAAACACAACCACCACTGTAGCCCTCTGAAAAATGATGAGATTATCAAAATCCTAAACATAGACATAGAAAATAGGAGCAGGAGTAGGCCATTCGGCCCTTCGAGCCTGCTCCGCCATTCAATATGATCATGGCTGATCCTCTATCTCAATACCATATTTCCACTCTCTCCCCATACCCCTTGATGCCTTTTGTATCTAGAAATCTATCTAGCTCCTTCTTAAATATATTCAGTGACTTGGCCTCCACAGCCTTCTGTGGTAGAGAATTCCACAGGTTCATCACCTTCTGATTGAAGACATTTCTCCTCATCTCAGTCCTAAATGTCCTACCCCGTATCCTGAGACTGTGACCCCTCGTTCTGGACCCCCCAGCCAGGGGAAACATCCTCCCTGCATCCAGTCTGTCTAACCCTGTCAGAATTTTATATGTTTCAATGAGATCCCTTCTCATTCTTCTAAACTCGAGTGAATACAGGCCGAGTCGACCCAATCTCTCCTCATACGACAGTCCTGCCATCCCTGGAATCAGTCTGGTGAACCTACGCTGCACTCCCTCTATGGCAAGTATATCCTTTCTTAGGTAAGGAGACCAAAGCTGCACACAATACTCTAGGTGTGGTCACACCAAGGCCCTGTATAACTCCAGTAAGACATCCTTGCTCCAATACTCAAATCGTCTTGCAATGAAGGCCAACATACCATTTGTCTTCCTAACTGCTTGCTGCACCTGCATGTTTGCTTTCAGTGACTGGTGTACAAGGACACCCAGGTCCCTTTGTACATCAACATTTCCCAATCTATCACCATTTAAATAATACTCTGCTTTTCTGTTTTTCCTTCCAAAGTGGATAACTTCACATTTATCCACATTATACTGCATCTGCCATGTATTTGCCCACTCACTCAACTTGTCTAAATCGCCATGAAGCCTCTTTGCATCCTCCTCACAACTCACGATCCCACCTAGTTTTGTGTCATCAGCAAACTTGGAAATATTACATTTGGTTCCCTGATCCAAATCATTGATAGCTATTGTGAATAGCTGGGGCCCAAGCACCGATCCCTGCGATACCCCACTAGTCACTGCCTGCCACCCGGAAAAAGACCCATTTATTCCTACTCTCTGTTTCCTGTTTGTTAACCAATTTTCAATCCATGCCATTTTTTTACTCCCAATCCCATGTGCTTTAATTTTGCACACCATGGTTGTGGAACCAAGGTGGGTAAATGGAGTTAAGATACAGATCAGCCATGATCTAAATGAATGGTGGAACAGGCTCGAGGGGCTGAATGGTCTACTCATGTTCCTATGTTCCTAAAGGGCAGTAGGACCATGAGCTGCGAATGTGTAGGGCACATGGCCAAGCAGGCAGTAGGGAATGAAGGAATGTGCGAAATTAATTCCCCTCAGATTTCCCTGCCCCTTTAAGCAAATGGCTGCTGAACTCACAATCTTGTAAAGGATTAACAGTTTAGCTATATCTATTTAATGTTGTTGAGGGCAGACTGACATGGAGTAGACCATGAATTACATTTGTCTGTATTATAGAAAGCCATAAAAAAAATTGCACTGGTTAAGCAGAGGTAAAACTCAATTAATTTATTCAAGTAAAGCTATATCAAATTGACTTTGCCCACAAAATTCTGTAGTTTTGTCTGAGTTGAGGAAGATATGTTTTTTCTATCAGCCTGACTTCACCCTTGTTTTTTTATTTTGCAAAATAGTTACAAAAATCGTCGAAAGATTATCCAAACCTACTACTGTAACTGCTTCTAATGTGTGATTGCCAGGAGGGGGCAGGAAGGAGCCACCATTGCCTGGCAGTGTGCCTGGCAATTGGCAGGAAGGCTGACAAACAACGTTGCAGAAAAAGACCAGGCAGATAAGGACCGGCTGTTACTGGTTTGACACCAGTGCAAGCACTGAATTATACTGTCCCATTACCAGCCTCCTTGCCTTGCACCATTATCCCTTTTGACATTTAATCACTCCTGCCCTCCACCCTATCACAGACCTTCCCTTTTGTTCTTTCCTCCCCTCTTCGCCTGGGTTTGTATTTGCTTAAAAACTGTTAAATCTTCAACTTCTTCCAGTTCTGATGAAAGGTCATCGGCCTAAAACGTTAACTCTGTTTCTTTCTCCACAGATGCTGCCTGACCTGCTGAGGACTTCCAGCATTTTCTGTTTTTATCACTGAATTATACTGACGGTTCTACACCGTTCAATATGGAGCTCTGCGTATGTGTACTTACAACAACAACTTACATTTATATAGCGCCATCAAGCGTAGTAAAACGTCTCAAGGCGCTTCACAGGAGCATTAGCAAACAAAATTTGACACCAATCAACACAAGGAGATATTGAGACAAGGGACCAAAAGCTTGGTCAAAGAGGTAGGTTTTAAGGAGCCAATGGAGGTCAGCGAACACAGGGGTGATGGGAGAATGGGATTTGGTGCGAGTTAAGATACAGGCAGCAGAGTTTTGGATGAGCTCAAGTTTATGGAGCGTGGAAGATGGGAGGCCAGCCAGGAAAGCATTGGAATAGTCAAGTCTAAAGTAACAAAGGCATGAATGAGGGTTTCAGCAGCAGATAAGCTGAGGCAAGGCGGAGATGGGTGATGTTATGGAGGTGGAAGTAGGCGGTCTTGGTGATGGAAGATATGGGGTCAGGAGCTCATCTCAGGGTCAAATAAGATGCCAAGGCTGCGAGTGGTCTCGTTCAGCTTCAGATAGTGGCCAGTGAGAGGGATGGAATCAGTGGCTGGAGAATGGAGTTTGTGGCGGGGACGGGAGACAATGACTTTGGTTTTCCCAGTATTTAGTTGGAGGAAATTTCTGCTCATCCAACGTCGGACAATCAACATGACAAATCAGAGGCAGTGGTGGGGCCGAGAGAGGTGGTGGTGAGGTAGAGCTGGGTGTCGTCAGCGTACGTGTGGAATGTGACGTCGTGTTATCGGATAATGTCGCCGAGGGGCAGCATATAGATGAGAAATGGGAGAATACACACATTCAAAGAACTCCACTCACTGACGCCAAAGCCTAGTAAAATTACTAATGTCAATGAAGAGCTGACGCGACAGTCCATTCTTTGCTGAGACTAACAAGTTTAAATATAAAAATTAAGCTATTTGATTCATTTTTAGAGCTTGTAGCCCGTATAAAGACAAAGCGGCACTAGGCTATTCCCTTAAGGTGGACTCACACCTCTCTGTTAAACTGTATTGCTGCAGTTATATTGCAGATGCTGCATCAAATGTACACAGAACATTCAGTATAACTGGTCCATGTGTGTATCTGGTGCCCGAACAAGACACTCACTGCAAATAAAAGACAAATGCTGCCATTGACCAGCTGCCAACAGGTCCCCTGACCAAATTAGGCCATGATCCAAGTCAGTGTTGCTTGTTTTTAAACTATACTAAGACAGATAGATGGAGTTAAGGTGCAGATCAGCCATGATCTAATTGAACAGCGAAACAGGCTCCTATATTCCTAAGAGGAGCCAAATACTTGGCTCAAACTTTGCTTCTTCACAGACTGAAACAGAGGACCTAAATTTACTCCATTGTAATGAATTGGTCATACAATGTTATGCTTAGGAGTTCTGCTAACAGGTGTGATTCCATTACAATCTTGAGACCATTCACCATTTTTAATATTTTACAGATGGCTATTACGCTTAAGTTGTGGAACAAACACTCTTACTTCAGTTTGATATTTAATATTCAGTGACATTCTCCTTTATTGCTACCAAGGAACATTAATCTCATCATTGCTGGCCATTGTAAAACTCGGGGAGAAATAATGCAAACAGTCCAAACCAATATTTCACAGAGCGTATCCATGGGATATCAACCAGACCGGTTTTAAAGATATTATAAAAGTTTGCGGTTCTGCATATTTCCAGTCATTTGACCCGTTAGAGAATCACTAAAACACCAGGTGCAATTGGATGTTGCACAGACAGCTTTGCCAGTCTACAGAATTTAAGGCCAGAAGTTGGCAAGCATAACCAAAAACAAAAAAGATTCTCAAGCTCAGGAACTATGAATACTCATGACAGGCTTTAGCAGCCTAAAATCTTCCAGAGTACTGGGACATACAGTATGATGGGTACTGCTGGACACGGATTTCCCTACCCCCTGCTCCTCCCTGAAGGCACTAGCAGCCCTTCAGTACTGCATGCAAGTCACCATTCTTAAGCATGAGGCTAGATGGTATCAATAGGTTATTCAGCTATCAAGAACATCACAACCTGAGCCTGATCTTGTCCTCGCCTGCTATCCACATACACAAACTTTCCAGCGAGGATCTAGCATAGGAAAGCCAACTGGATTGTCTCTCCCTCGTCCAAAGGCATGGAGGCAAACTGTGGTACCTTACCACAGCCCTAGCTGAAATCAGCTAACTCAGAGGTCATTCTGACATACGATATTGAGAGATACATTTATCTACTGAGCTATCGGGGAGCTGAGGGCATGTTCTTCTGGGTTGTGACTAAGGAAGATAACAGGTTCTGGACTATCTTTTAAAGCTACAGGTGTCTTTTGGATCTTCCTTATCTCAAACCTCCTACAGCCATACAACCCTACTCTAACTCTGGCCTCTTGTGCATTCCTCACTTCCTTCACCCTACCATTGGCAGCTATGCAATCAGCCTTCTAGGCCCTAAGCTCTGGAATTGCCCTTAAACCTCTCCTCCTTTAAGACACTCCCTAAAATCTACCTCTGACCAAACCTGTTCTAATGTCTCCTTTGGCTCGTTGTAGTTTTAATATGAATAAACTTGTGAGGTGCCTTGAGACATTTCACTATATTAAAAGGTGCTATCTAAATGCAAGCTGTTGTTGAATGACTGTCTTAAGCCAAATGTAGAGCATAACAAATAAAAATGTACTTGAATTTCTTATTACACAGAAAACCTTTCATCTGCCTCTTGGAAAGTTAGGAACAGGAATAGGCCATTTAGCCCCCTTCAGCCTGTTCCACCATTCAATGAGCTCATGGCTGATCTGTCTCCTAGCCATTTTATCAAAACCATTTCTCCAGTGAGTGGTAGTTAAGCAAAAATATTTAGAACACTCAGGAACAAAACCCCAATTCCTTATAATTGTTTTAATATAAAGAAATCATTTAAGTAATGACTGATATCAAATGCAATAATGTACTCATTCTAAATAGCATCATTATATAAATCATAAAAAAACATGCTGGAAACTGAAAATGCTAGCAATACAGAGGATGCTCATGCCGTGGTTCAAATCTGTTGGTTTCTTGACGGGTACGTTGATATTTGGGGCAAAGACCTTCCATCAGAACACAATGCTGGCAGAAATTTGAACCTCTGCTGTTGACCAATGTGTTTTGCCTGCATTTTGTTTGCCAGATGTGCTGCATTTGCAACCCGCTTTGCACCTTCTATTTCATCACATTTTTGTTTGGTGGGCCTCCCCTTGCCTTTTCACCCTACTTATTCATTTGTTCTTTTAACATCGGTCCACTGCCTCACTGCTTATCTTTTGTGTCATCTAACAGTTTTCTATTAAGCAATTTGCAAGCCATTTATTACTACAATTGGCACATCTGGATTCTCTCCTTCATATACAGTTGGAAGCATTTATCCAAATTACTGTTTCAGCACAGCCATGTTAAATTTCACTGTACTGTATCAGTTTCAATGCTGAGTACGGTTTAGTTCAGCATATCATTGGAAACTTTACTGCCCAAAAGGTTTCTGTTTAAAGAACTAATAAATCATGTTGTATGGTTGGTAGTAAATTACTGTATTTCAGTCTGCCAATTAGGAAACCATTTAATACCAAATACCAAAATGAAGTGAAAAAACTTTATGAAATGTAATTTATTACACAAAATGTATACACTAAAATGTCAACTAAAAGCATAAATTCTTAAATATACAATCTTCCTGGAATGCATTTACATACCAAAAAAAGGACAAATTTAGTAACCTTGTCCATCAAGTTTATGGGCTACCTATTCAGAGTTCCTTACATAAAAGGAATATTTTATACATGCAATTATCAACTTATGTATGGAACAAAATTCCACAAGACCGCTCATACACTAGAGATGACAAGGATGGCAGTTCATACAATTGGCAGTCAATGTTCATTGCAGCATCACTGAAGATTTTTCAGAAAACTAAGCAGGGGAAATAAGTCTCCCTCCCCTTTGGTGTCAGCAGCTTTTTACTAAGCAGTCTGGAATACAATTATCTAATCTTCCTCATCACACCCAATCTCAGAACTCTTATCATGGGATTCATCTTCCGCAGCATGTGCAGTCACCTCGGACTCAGCTTCCTGTTCCGACTCGTGGTTGAACTCATCAGCACTCTGTTCAGTTAGCTTCTGTTTGAAATGATATAGAAAAAAAGTTAACTAGAATAAATAAGCACTCAAGACTTCTGCCGAAAGGTCTTCGATCGGAAACATTAACTCTGTTTTTTCTCCATAGATGCTGCCTGACTTGCTGAGCTTCTCCAGCATGTTCTGTTCTTATTTACTCAAGACTTCTGTTGATTAAAAAGGTTTGCACCATTATATTTGCAGCCTCAATTAAATGTAGTGGGCCACTGTGACTTGGTCACAAAACTTGCTGCTGAGTATCTAGGCCACAGTCAACTCCAGTGAGTACAAATAACATTCCATAGCAAAATTATTTTGTTTGCACACAACTCTGCATTTATTGGGATTATTGTGCATCAAACTCAAGTCAGAAAATCTCATTCTAAATACACAATCTGCAATTAGTCACAGGATGCCAAATTAAAAAACAAATCACAGTAGGTACTGGGTGGTGCAATGAGCCATTGGCCCTTCACCTTGGTTCAAATCTGATTCATCAATGGAATGAAAATCTCTCATCTGTTGGTCCTAAGTGAAATTCATTTTGATCAATATGAGCATTCTTGATCCAGTTACAGGTGAAGCTGGTTCGTCAGTCTCATTCAGGGAGGCCACCAGAATGGCTGGTGTAAGAAATGGAAGTGTCACCTTGGGCAGTAGGTAGAGTAGAGCGTTACTTTGTACCATGCTATATCTGACCTCAGTGCTTGTTCCTGACATTAGGTGCGTGAAATGGAAATATTCCATTCCTCAGCAATAAATTCTGCCCGCAGAATGCGAAACTGACCTGACAAAAGTTAGAAAAAATGCACACAGCTGTGGACAAGGAATAAAATGTTGTATATTACAGGCACTATACATTTGAAACCCAAGTTAGAGACAAAGCAGTTTAGTAGCTACAAGTTCAATTCCAACCTTGACCATGTTTACACTCACGCACTTCAGGTAGGAAGTGGAAAGGGCAAGAAAACTAGTTCTAAATTCTTCTCTTCAAAGTGAATTAAAGGGCTATTTCTGGCCGTTGAGAAAATGAAGAACAGTAATTGAATCACCACCTTCCTCACATAGGAAGTCTTCTCACCTCAATCATATCAGCCATGTACTGCACGTGCTCTGCTAACTCCGCTAGCTCTTGGTTCTCTTTCTGTAATTTCGAAATGTCTTCATCTTTACATTCAATTTCTTTGTGTAGCTGTGGGTTGGGGGTTCAAAAGGTCACATTTTAAACAGTCCCAAATTTTAGTGTTAATCTGAAATGGCTGACTGCACAAAAAGTGCAATCTCAAGAATACATACTCTTTCATTTTCTTGAAGAGCCTGGAACAGGGCTTTTCTTCGCTCTTCTGCCAACTCCTTCCAGTACATGGTACCTGGATTAGCTGTAAAGAATTGCCAGACCCCTCAGGTTAAACTAGAATTTAATGCACCATGCAACATGTTAAAATTCCTCAGGGCATTTTGATTTTCAAATTAACAAAACCAGATCAACAGTACTTACCTTTAACTAGAAGTTGATAAGCTTCTTTTGTCATCCCTTGACTTTCTGAATTCTCATTACTGCACTCTGTGCTGCCTTGAGCAATTTGTGTGCGTGATTTCTTACAGCTCTTTGGTTGATCATCATTCCAGTGTTTTCTTTTGGGAGACTGCTTGTGGGACTGCAAAAGGAATGCAAATGATCACCTTGTATCCAGTACTTTTGCTTTTAAAGATATACTACAGTATGGTAACAAAGGCAATCCAAACATATGAATCATTCTTGAATGTGTTAAAACTGCAATACATGCACGTTTGGCCCACTTTTTAAAAAAAGTCTTGCAGGGGGTTATCAGGGCAAAGGATCATATTAATGAAAAATTCTCACCCACCGCTGTGTGCTAATTTTTTTTGCTAGCATGTAATTTACAAGCATACATCGACTATTTCTAGAGCTGCATAAAATGCTCTGGTAAAAAGCAAGATATGAATGCCCAATACAGCTCTGTAGTTCTCAAATAACATCCAACATGCATTAAAGCCTCATTGTGCCCACCTTGTGTTAATGTTAACATTAGACACATGGCTTTAAACATGTTATTGTGCTCACCCCACCCCCAAATCAAATATTCCATTTGGTTAGACAATTCAAAAAGCTGTGGATGTAATCCACAGATCTGTCTTTACAAAGCTTCATAAGATTCCTGCTTGTTTCTCTTTATGGCCGCTCTGGTGGAAAGCTAAGGAAACAACCTGATCCCAGGCCTCTTGGTACCTCTCCAAAATGGTGGTAACCCTGGTTGCAAATCACACAGGAGTGCTGTACGTTAGCTTAAATATGTAACCATGCTGTTCCACAGACACTTCCGAATAAGACAAAAAGATTGTGTTGGAGGATCAAATCTTTCACCATGTATTGGTAAAATTTAGAATTTGTTTAGAGCGAGTAACTTTTACCCCATCTTCAGCATATTTTCCAGATTAAATTTTTTCTTCAACTCCAGTTTCCAAAGGAACAGGAATCCTACAAGCTGTGCAAAAATACTTTTGTAAACTAAGCAACATTCAATGGAAATGCAAAGCCACAACTTGTTAAACAGCTCTCTCCAGATCACTATTCAGCAATCCCTGCTGAAAGTACACCTGTGGATATTAGGCAAGGACAAAACTGGGCTGTGACATCCTCCATGATTGAATAGCTACTGACTCACTTTCTACACTCACTCACTCAGTCCTTTGGATAAATTACTGGAGAGCTGTTGTTACTGTGAATCTGCACCTTCAAGGAGGAATGGAGAAAATTGGCAAAGAGAAAATAAAATTGATGTGTCATCAGGTTGTAGAGGTGACATTATTTTGTCTTAAGAGTCTACGTAAATCAAACTACCAGGTCTTATCAATTTCTACACCAACACTTTCTATCTGGGCAAACCCCAATTTAATAACAAATAAAGCTGATTGGAGGTTTTGCATTCCATCAAAAAAAGTTCCTCTTTAGTTCAAATTATTTTACACTATTGAAAGCAAATCACATCAACTACTAACTGAACCCAGCAGTTAATCAGCCAAACCTGAATTACCATTGGTTATCTGCAAGTGGGGAAAACTTACATATGATTTACCTCATTTAGCCTGCCAACAAGTTGATTTGAAGTAGCAAGTGGTTGAATTACTTGTAAAGTTCGTCTCGGCGTAGTGCTACTCGTAACTCTGTTGGTAAAGAAGCTCTAAGAGACGGGAAAGGGAAGAAATGGGAAATTTTTTTAAAAATTAAGCTTAAACAGGTTGTCAGTCTGTCATGGTTCTTTGAATACATCTGACAACTTTTGCAGGGCTCAGACAAAGGCTTTCAGCTTTTTTGAACAAATGTAACTCATTTTACTTGTAAGACAAACACAATCCACAATGTTGTTGCATGACATCCACAAATGCCCATCTCAGGGAAAAGAACAACCACTATTAAAACTCCAGCCACTAAAATTTACATTTTAACAAGGACAAATATGCTTGCATCTATATAGAATATTTCACATATCAGGAAGTGCTTCAGAGCCAATGTTCTGTATCCAAATGGAACAGCCAATTTGCACATAAGGTCCCATAAACAGGGGCTGCTGGTTTACTTTATAGATATCCTACTCTCAAAAATGGCAAACATTAGAAACATTCTAGATCGGTAACACGGATTAGCTGTACTGCACTGGATACAACAAAGGCTATGGGCCCCGACAACATCCTGGATGTAGTGATGAACACTTGTGCTCCAGAACTAGCCGCGCCTCTAGCCAACTGTTCCAGTACAGCTACAACACTGGCATCTACCCAACAATGTGGAAAATTGCCCAGGTATGTCCTGTCCACAAAAAGCAGGACAAATCCAATCCAGCCAAATTACCACCCCATCGGTCTACTCTCAATCATCAGCAAAGTGACGGAAGGTGGCACTTACTCACCAATGCTCAGTTTGGGCTCCGCCAGGACCACTCGGCTCCAGACCCCATTACAACCTTGGTCCAAACATGGACAAAAGAGCTGAATTCCAGAGGGTGAGGAGAGAACGACTGCCCTTGACATCAAGACAGCATTTGACCAAGTGTGGCATCAAGGAGCCCTAGTAAAATTGAGGTCAATGGGAATCAGGGGAAAACTCTCCAGTGGCTAAAGTCATACCTAGCACAAAGGAAGATGGTAGTGGTTGTTGGAGGCCAATCGTCTCAGCCCCAGGACACTGCTGCAGGAGTTCCTCAGGGCAGTGTCCTAGGCCCAACTATCTTAGCTGCTTCCCTCCATCATAAAGTCAGAAATGGGGATATTCACTGATGATTGCAGTGTTCAGTTCTATTCGCAACCCCTCAGATAATGAAGCAGTCCATGCCCACATACAGCAGGACCTGGACAACATCCAGGCTTGGGCTCATAAGTGGCAAGTGACATTTGCACCAGACAATGACCATCTCCAACAAGAGTGTCTAACCACCTCCCATGACATTCAACAGCATTACCATCACCGAACCCCCCTTGGGGGGGGGGGGGGGGGGGCAGGCAAAGGGAGGGTCACCATTGACCAGAAACTTAACTGGACCAGCCACTTAAATACTGTGGCTACAAGAGCAGTTCACTGGCTGGGTATTCTGCAGCGAGTAATTCACCTCCTAACTCCCCAAAGCCTTTCCACAATCTACAAGGCACAAGTCAGGAGTGTGATGGAATATTCTCCACTTACCTGGATGAATGCAGCTCCAACAACACTAGAAGCTCAACATTATCCAGGACAAAGCAGCCCGCTTGACTGGCACCCATCCACCACCCTAAACATTCACTCCCTTCACCACGCACAGTGGCTGCAGTGTGTACCATTCACAGGATGCACTGCAGCAACTCGCCAAGGCTTCTTTGACAGCACCTGCCAAACCCACGACCTCTACCATCTAGAAGGACAAGAGCAGCAGGCACATGGGAACACCACCACCACCTGCACGTTCCCCTCCAAGTCAACCACCACCCGGACTTGGAAATATATCACCGTTCCTTCATCATCACTGGGTCAAAATCCTGGAACGCCCTACCTAACAGCACTGTGGGAGAACCTTCACCACACGGACTGCAGTGGTTCAAGGCGGCAGCTCACCACTACCTTTTCAAGGGCAATCAGGGATGGGCAATCAACGCTGGCCTTGCCAGCAAAACCCACATCCCAGGAACAAATAAAACAAAAATCTGCAGCACTGAAGAGACTGTGGCCCAATCCCCCACGCCGCAGAGTCCTGGTTTAGCCCTCGTGTGTGGGGAAGGAAGGAAAGGAATCAAGCCGGATGTGTAGCCACATTGCCATGGTTCAATCTTGGTCAGGAAGCGTTCTCGTGAAAGGCTTTGGAACAGGGTAGCCACATGACTATAGATGCCAAGGGGCCAATGAGACTTTAGCGAAGGAGGGAGAAAATAAGCTTAAAGTTAGAGCGCAAATATCCTCACAAAAAATATCTACTGTATCAGAATACAATATATTTTTAACATTCATCTATGAAATGCTAATAGGCTCCAGGTACAGCCTTCGGTCACCACCATTACGTTACCCAGTGCTACTGAAATATCATGATCAATGCAACATTATGGACTTTTGATGCTTAAAAAATTTGAAGCTGTCAAACACTAAACTAATTTTTCAGTGAAATCTCAGATACCAAAGGCACATTCGAAACATTTTAAAATTGAAGTAATTAATATAGCTCTAGTCCAGTAAAGCGATGTACCACTTTACTGGAACTGCACTACTACTTACAGCATAGATCAGATTCATAACACATAGCAAAGTGGCATCTGCAGTGATTCAGGTGGATTTAAAACCTAAAAACCCACAATAAAATAATGGGAATTGGGCTTTTTCTGCTCTACATCATTTTGTAGTGCAATTCCTAATAAAACGTCTAAAGACAGTATCACAAAGGAAAGAGGAGTTGGGGTGGGGGAAAAGGAAAATCTCTGAAGATTAATGAAATCAACTCAACTTTTGCAAAACATGTCCTTTGATTTAGAAAATAAATGTTTCCACTTGCAACAACCATTACTAGTATGATTCTGACAAATAATATTTACCACTATTAGTCCATCATTCTTAGTTTCCATAATATGGAGGTACATTAATGTTTCATTGTACCCTTTAAATATGAAAACAAGTTCCTTCAACCATGTAACTTTGGGTAGTGGCAAGAAAGATTGCTATAAACAGAAATAATTATGAACCCTTGATCTAACCCAGAGAGCACTCAAGTATTAAAATCTCTCAAATCCTTTGACTTAAATGGTTTTAATACCATAGCAATAAGAACCCTTCACTCAACCTAGCTACATTTCAGCAATCCCAGAGTAACTTGTCATTTTAAAATGATCTTCAGATCAACAATACAAACTTGATTTTACTGGCCTGAGCTACACTCTTCAAAACACACTAGCCCCAACAGTTGAAGAGGACCTATCAAGCTATTGTCCTCTGGACTGGAGCCCTGGTTTATCACTTCACCTGACCCAGTACAAATGGCTTTTATTTACTAAAGTTGGAATCCATTCATCTTTCCTAATGATTAATTAAACTTCCACCGTAAAACAGCAAACAAAGGTAGATTAAAGGCATGATTAGGATTGATGCAAGTTGTATTCATGCATTACACTACAAGCGTGGGAAAATAATTTATACTGTACTGTGTACGTGCAGCAATAGAATTCCCACGGTAAAGTTATTTCACTGCAGATTATGACTCCTGTGGTGTAGGACACACCTTACCAAGCGTGGGAAAGTGCTACACAATAGGTTGTAGACATCATTAAAGATTAAACCTTACAGATTAGTTATTTTTCCCAAGGTGAATATATGCCAACAAATGCTGTTTCAGCAGTTAACCCATCACTTATAAAACAGAACCTGGAGTACATAACCTTAGAGCAGTACATATTTTTAAAGTTTTGTACACATTATGCTAGGTTGACTTTTGAAGAGGCTGTATTTAATTCCAGCCCTTCACTGTAAAATCCGAACTTAAACTATGGCAACATTCCAGGTGAATTAAAATGGAATTCATTACTAATATTGATTTGCTATTCAGAAGCAGAGAAGTTTCCCAATTAGTTTTCATTTTCATTATGCCTTTCATTTCCATAAACCAGCTTCTCTTGCAGAAATCTATCCAAATCCTTTAAGATAAATATAGTGCTATTGTTGGGAATGCTGGACTTACCTTTATGGTTGATGTGGGTTTATCTGCATCAAATCTGTGCTTCATGTTGGTGGTCATTGTTGGAGCTGGGGGAAGAGAGGAAAGCAAGTTGAAACCAAGTCAGTCAAAAAACACCAACTTTCAAACAGTACAGGGAAAGTTATGATACATTTTTTTTTTAAATTATTTTTTCCCCTGCATGACAAACAGAACATACAGGATGGCTAGCCCCTCACAGGTTCTGTTTTGTTTGTAGAATTTCCAAGGTCAGGTGCCAAAACACTTCTGCATTAAGCCTCAGCTACCAGAACCACCCCCCACACACTCAGTAGAGCAGGAGGGGTGCTGGGAGTCGAGGCTAAACAAAGAAACACTGCATTTCAACACAGCCTCATTGATATTAAAATGACAGGCCACATTTAAGAAGCCCAAGGTAAGAATTTATGAAGTGAGATCAGAGGTCTTGCTCCCTCACCCTGGTACACTGATGTATTCCTTCAAATTTGTTCATAATCTTAAAAAGCACACTGAAGCCCATTCTCTCATCTAAATGTTATGCGAGATTGACTTTTAAAGAGGCTGCATTAACTCAATCCCTTTACTGTAAAGCCTGAATTTAACTATGGCAAAATTCCAGGTGATTTAAGAATTGTATATTGTAATCTGAATCCCTACAATTGCAGTGATTAAAAATATGGAAGTAAGCTTTTTAAAACTGGCAAGGTTTTGAAGAACATTCACCTTTTCAAGCACTCGCCGCAATCATTCCCCATGTTACATACATAGCTAAACAGGGGCTTGAACACAAGGCAAATAAATGTTTATTTTATAATGAAGTAGGTTTAGAACTTCTTCCCTCCCCATTACAGGGATAATAATACAAGAGCCAGGTAAAGGAGACATGGTTATTACATTCCAACATTTTTTTTTCCAAGGCTATGCACAATTTCATGGACTCATTAATGGGCTTATCTGCGCAGAGAAACAGGTTTTCCAAAATAAAGCAAACGGCTTGAAGTTCAGGAATGACCATTCACTTTAAGCACTCTTTGCAATCATCCCCCAGGTTTACAGGTTCAGTACACCAATTTAAGGAGACGGAGCAGTGGGTTGGAACACCGCTCTTTCACTGTTCAGACCTGGATTTGAACTCAGCCCAGGCTGATGAATGGAAACATCGCAAGAATTACCTCGGGCAATCTGAAACTAGGCACTAGTGACTTAATTTCGGAGTACAGATCTACTGCAATTTGACACTAATTACTTAGCTTTTCAGGGAGCCTACAAGAATGGTTGGCATGAGAAGTTGAAATGTCACACTGGTCACAGAAATGAAGGGCTGAGGTGGAGGTGACAGTATATTGTTCAGGCAGAATAGGAGCAGCTTTGTCCCCCAACACATTACTGGCTGTACTTGATGCACTAGGGAACAAATGGGAAGATGTTCCAGTCCACAGCACCAACATCCTTCACCTTTGTGAGTATCATTCAGAAAGGCAATTCAAATTTTTTTTTTAAAAGTTGGTAGACCAATGTTTTTGCACTGATGGTATACCAGGACCAGCACAATATAATTTAACTCTGGGTAGTCTCACATGGAATATAGTCACCATTTAGAGGGGGAGGGGGGGGGCTTCTTTAAAAAAAACTAAACGGGGAAATCAGGAACAAAGGAGCAGCAGTTGTGGTTGACTCCTAGCAGGTTTCCTGCACCACAATCAGCTGGGAGAAAATTAGTGGGAGTGTATTTCCACATCCCTCCCCTCAAAAAAAGCTAGTTTGGTCTCAGAACTTATACTAATTTAAGATTTGACACTTCATATTATTATCTTGCAAGAATGCAGAGAGCCATTTAAAAAGGGGGGGGGGGGTGAACGGCACTAATGTAGCGACTGAGAACTGACCAACTTTTGCTTTCATGTACCTGAAGCAACTCTCCAAAGAAAATTTTACATCCCATCTTATTCTAAGTACCTCATCAGGTCACATTTGTCTCGTATCCGTCCAGACCCAGATCATTTGGAGGAATGGTTTTGTATTGATTCAAAAACGTTTACAGCATTTTTTCCACACCAACCAAAAAATAGCCCTTAACGTACATGAAATGCCGTCTTAACTATTAAAGGATGCATAAACCATGTACACAAGAATGCTTCACAAGAGTCTACTGCATCCAAGGAGGCAACATCCAGGCTTGAATTACAGCACCCTGTTAAGCTCAAGTGTCGCGACTATAATGTGCAAACATGAGCTACAAGGGTGGCCGCGTCCAGCTGTCCGGGACAGGTAGATATTCACTGGGGCATGTCGGTCAATCGCAGTGTCAGGGAGGGAAGGGTTCCTGCAGGCACATGATCGGCCGGATCATTAGAGGTAAATCCCCCCCCTCCCCATGATCGGCCGGATCATTAGAGGTAAACCCCCCCTCCCCATGATCGGCCGGATCATTAGAGGTAAATCCCCCCCTCCCCATGATCGGCCGGATCATTAGAGGTAAATCCCCCCCTCCTTGGCGCCCGGATCATTAGAGGTAACTCCCCCGCCCCTCGCCATCCCCATTGCCGCCCGGATCATGAGAGTTAACCCACCCCCTCCTCCTCCCCATGATCGCCCGGATCAGTAGAGGTAACCCCCTGGATGGGTTTTTACTATCCCTTCAGCTAACAGAAAAACTTCCTGAAAGAAAATAAAACCGCTGGCCGACTCCGATCCGACCTAACCCCGTACCGGGCGGCGCTGCATAAGCCGGGAACAGCTCCCCCCCCCCCACATCATCCCTCCCTCCCTCCTCCTGCGCTCTTTCGGTCACGCACAGTTCGGTTTGGGCTCAGCCAGGCCCGGCTCGGAATGGGGACTGGGCACCTCAGTTAGACAATGTATCATTAAAAAAGGGTTAAAAGAAATACACGCAAGCCGCCCCAGGTGACTCACGGCCAGCCTGTGTTTCCGGTGCGATCCTGTGCCCTCCCGCGGGGGCCGGGGGCCGGGGGCCGGGGGCTGGCGCTCGGTCCCTCTCCTCTCCTCTCCTCTCTCCCCGCCACTAACCGTCTCTCTCTCTCGCGCTCTCCTTTTTTTGCCGCCTTCGGCTCGAGGTTAAAATATCCTCCGGCCCACGTGACCAGCGGTGGGCGGGGTTCGCCGCGCCAAATGCATTGTGGGTACATGGGGGGGGTTGGCGGGAAGAAGAAGAAAAATTGTCGTTTTACGAAATTAAAATTTTTTTTTAAAGAAGAAAACCCTAACCGATTTTGGCTTGAACTATAAATACAACGCCTGGTCTTTAAATGTTGTGATTTTAAAGTTTAACTCGACTCACCACCGAAAATGGCAATTGACGGTTACGCTCAGGTCACGTGACAGAGACGCACGCTCCTCCTCCCCCCCCCCCCCCCCGCCCCACCGCGCGCTTCCCGTTCAAATTGAGCGGGTCCGACACGTGAGAGAACAAAACAAAACACAACAGACTGGGAGAGAGGAGCAGATCACCCCCCACCCCCCAATAAAACAGACTGGGAGAGAGGAGCAGATCACCCCCCACCCCCCAATAAAACACACTGGGAGAGAGGAGCAGATCACCCCCCCCCACCCCCCAATAAAACAGACTGGGAGAGAGGAGCAGATCACCCCCCACCCCCCAATAAAACACACTGGGAGAGAGGAGCAGATCACCCCCCACCCCCCAATAAAACACACTGGGAGAGAGGAGCAGATCACCCCCCCACCCCCCAATAAAACACACTGGGAGAGAGGAGCAGATCACCCCCCACCCCCCAATAAAACACACTGGGAGAGAGGAGCAGATCACCCCCCCCACCCCCCAATAAAACACACTGGGAGAGAGGAGCAGATCACCCCCCACCCCCCAATAAAACACACTGGGAGAGAGGAGCAGATCACCCCCCCCCCCCCCAATAAAACAGACTGGGAGAGAGGAGCAGATCACCCCCCACCCCCCAATAAAACACACTGGGAGAGAGGAGCAGATCACCCCCCACCCCCCAATAAAACACACTGGGAGAGAGGAGCAGATCACCCCCCACCCCCCAATAAAACACACTGGGAGAGAGGAGCAGATCACCCCCCACCCCCCAATAAAACACACTGGGAGAGAGGAGCAGATCACCCCCCACCCCCCAATAAAACACACTAGGAGAGAGGAGCAGATCACCCCCCACCCCCCAATAAAACAGACTGGGAGAGAGGAGCAGATCACCCCCCACCCCCCAATAAAACAGACTGGGAGAGAGGAGCAGATCACCCCCCACCCCCCAATAAAACACACTGGGAGAAAGGAGCAGATCACCCCCCACCCCCCAATAAAACACACTGGGAGAGAGGAGCAGATCACCCCCCACCCCCCAATAAAACACACTAGGAGAGAGGAGCAGATCACCCCCCACCCCCCAATAAAACAGACTGGGAGAGAGGAGCAGATCACCCCCCACCCCCCAATAAAACACACTGGGAGAGAGGAGCAGATCACCCCCCACCCCCCAATAAAACAGACTGGGAGAGAGGAGCAGATCACCCCCCACCCCCCAATAAAACACACTGGGAGAGAGGAGCAGATCACCCCCCACCCCCCAATAAAACACACTGGGAGAGAGGAGCAGATCACCCCCCACTCCCCAATAAAACACACTGGGAGAGAGGAGCAGATCACCCCCCACCCCCCAATAAAACACACTAGGAGAGAGGAGCAGATCACCCCCCACCCCCCAATAAAACAGACTGGGAGAGAGGAGCAGATCACCCCCCACCCCCCAATAAAACAGACTGGGAGAGAGGAGCAGATCACCCCCCACCCCCCAATAAAACACACTGGGAGAAAGGAGCAGATCACCCCCCACCCCCCAATAAAACACACTGGGAGAGAGGAGCAGATCACCCCCCACCCCCCAATAAAACACACTGGGAGAGAGGAGCAGATCACCCCCCACCCCCCAATAAAACACACTAGGAGAGAGGAGCAGATCACCCCCCACCCCCCAATAAAACAGACTGGGAGAGAGGAGCAGATCACCCCCCACCCCCCAATAAAACAGACTGGGAGAGAGGAGCAGATCACCCCCCACCCCCCAATAAAACACACTGGGAGAGAGGAGCAGATCACCCCCCACCCCCCAATAAAACACACTGGGAGAGAGGAGCAGATCACCCCCCACCCCCCAATAAAACACACTGGGAGAGAGGAGCAGATCACCCCCCACCCCCCAATAAAACACACTGGGAGAGAGGAGCAGATCACCCCCCACCCCCCAATAAAACACACTGGGAGAGAGGAGCAGATCACCCCCCACCCCCGAATAAAACACACTGGGAGAGAGGAGCAGATCACCCCCCACCCCCCAATAAAACACACTGGGAGAGAGGAGCAGATCACCCCCCACCCCCCAATAAAACACACTGGGAGAGAGGAGCAGATCACCCCCCACCCCCCAATAAAACACACTGGGAGAGAGGAGCAGATCACCCCCCACCCCCCAATAAAACACACTGGGAGAGAGGAGCAGATCACCCCCCACCCCCCCAATAAAACACACTGGGAGAGAGGAGCAGATCACCCCCCACCCCCGAATAAAACACACTGGGAGAGAGGAGCAGATCACCCCCCACCCCCCAATAAAACACACTGGGAGAGAGGAGCAGATCACCCCCCACCCCCCAATAAAACACACTGGGAGAGAGGAGATCACCCCCCCACCCCCCAATAAAACACACTGGGAGAGAGGAGCAGATCACCCCCCACCCCCCAATAAAACACACTGGGAGAGAGGAGCAGATCACCCCCCACCCCCCAATAAAACACACTGGGAGAGAGGAGCAGATCACCCCCCACCCCCCAATAAAACAGACTGGGAGAGAGGAGCAGATCACCCCCCACCCCCCAATAAAACACACTGGGAGAGAGGAGCAGATCACCCCCCACCCCCCAATAAAACAGACTGGGAGAGAGAGGAGCAGATCACCCCCCACCCCCCAATAAAACACACTGGGAGAGGAGCAGATCACCCCCCACCCCCCAATAAAACACACTGGGAGAGAGGAGCAGATCACCCCCCACCCCCCAATAAAACACACTGGGAGAGAGGAGCAGATCACCCCCCACCCCCCAATAAAACACACTGGGAGAGAGGAGCAGATCACCCCCCACCCCCCAATAAAACACACTGGGAGAGAGGAGCAGATCACCCCCCACCCCCCAATAAAACACACTAGGAGAGAGGAGCAGATCACCCCCCACCCCCCAATAAAACAGACTGGGAGAGAGGAGCAGATCACCCCCCACCCCCCAATAAAACACACTGGGAGAGAGGAGCAGATCACCCCCCACCCCCCAATAAAACAGACTGGGAGAGAGGAGCAGATCACCCCCCACCCCCCAATAAAACACACTGGGAGAGAGGAGCAGATCACCCCCCACCCCCCAATAAAACACACTGGGAGAGAGGAGCAGATCACCCCCCACCCCCCAATAAAACACACTGGGAGAGAGGAGCAGATCACCCCCCACCCCCCAATAAAACAGACTGGGAGAGAGGAGCAGATCACCCCCCACCCCCCAATAAAACACACTGGGAGAGAGGAGCAGATCACCCCCCACCCCCCAATAAAACAGACTGGGAGAGAGGAGCAGATCACCCCCCACCCCCCAATAAAACACACTGGGAGAGAGGAGCAGATCACCCCCCACCCCCCAATAAAACACACTGGGAGAGAGGAGCAGATCACCCCCCACCCCCCAATAAAACAGACTGGGAGAGAGGAGCAGATCACCCCCCAACCCCCAATAAAACACACTGGGAGAGAGGAGCAGATCACCCCCCACCCCCCAATAAAACACACTGGGAGAGAGGAGCAGATCACCCCCCACCCCCCAATAAAACAGACTGGGAGAGAGGAGCAGATCACCCCCACCCCCCAATAAAACAGCACTGGGAGAGAGGAGCAGATCACCCCCCACCCCCCAATAAAACACACTGGGAGAGAGGAGCAGATCACCCCCCACCCCCCAATAAAACACACTGGGAGAGAGGAGCAGATCACCCCCCACCCCCCAATAAAACACACTGGGAGAGAGGAGCAGATCACCCCCCACCCCCCAATAAAACACACTGGGAGAGAGGAGCAGATCACCCCCCACCCCCCAATAAAACACACTGGGAGAGAGGAGCAGATCACCCCCCACCCCCCAATAAAACACACTGGGAGAGAGGAGCAGATCACCCCCCACCCCCCAATAAAACACACTGGGAGAGAGGAGCAGATCACCCCCCACCCCCCAATAAAACACACTGGGAGAGAGGAGCAGATCACCCCCCACCCCCCAATAAAACACACTGGGAGAGAGGAGCAGATCACCCCCCACCCCCGAATAAAACACACTGGGAGAGAGGAGCAGATCACCCCCCACCCCCAATAAAACACACTGGGAGAGAGGAGCAGATCACCCCCCACCCCCCCAATAAAACACACTTGGGAGAGAGGAGATCACCCCCCCACCCCCCAATAAAACACACTGGGAGAGAGGAGCAGATCACCCCCCACCCCCCAATAAAACACACTGGGAGAGAGGAGCAGATCACCCCCCACCCCCCAATAAAACACACTGGGAGAGAGGAGCAGATCACCCCCCACCCCCCAATAAAACACACTGGGAGAGAGGAGCAGATCACCCCCCACCCCCCAATAAAACACACTGGGAGAGAGGAGCAGATCACCCCCCACCCCCCAATAAAACACACTGGGAGAGAGGAGCAGATCACCCCCCACCCCCCAATAAAACACACTGGGAGAGAGGAGCAGGTCACCCCCCACCCCCCAATAAAACACACTGGGAGAGAGGAGCAGATCACCCCCCACCCCCCAATAAAACACACTGGGAGAGAGGAGCAGATCACCCCCCACCCCCCAATAAAACACACTGGGAGAGAGAGGAGCAGATCACCCCCCACCCCCCAATAAAACACACTGGGAGAGAGGAGCAGATCACCCCCCACCCCCAACAAAACACACTGGGAGAGAGGAGCAGATCACCCCCCACCCCCCAATAAAACACACTGGAGAGAGGAGCAGATCACCCCCCACCCCCCAATAAAACACACTGGGAGAGAGGAGCAGATCACCCCCCACCCCAATAAAACACACTGGGAGAGAGGAGCAGATCACCCCCCACCCCCCAATGACAAAACCCCCCGACCCCCCCCAATAAAACACACTGGGAGAGAGGAGCAGATCACCCCCACCCCCCATACACACTGGGAGAGAGAGGAGCAGATCACCCCCCACCCCCCAATAAAACACACTGGGAGAGAGGAGCAGATCACCCCCCACCCCCCAATAAAACACACTGGGAGAGAGGAGCAGATCACCCCCCACCCCCCAATAAAACAGACTGGGAGAGAGGAGCAGATCACCCCCCACCCCCCAATAAAACACACTGGGAGAGAGGAGCAGATCACCCCCCACCCCCCAATAAAACAGACTGGGAGAGAGAGGAGCAGATCACCCCCCACCCCCCAATAAAACACACTGGGAGAGGAGCAGATCACCCCCCACCCCCCAATAAAACACACTGGGAGAGAGGAGCAGATCACCCCCCACCCCCCAATAAAACACACTGGGAGAGAGGAGCAGATCACCCCCCACCCCCCCAATAAAACACACTGGGAGAGAGGAGATCACCCCCCCACCCCCCAATAAAACACACTGGGAGAGAGGAGCAGATCACCCCCCACCCCCCAATAAAACACACTGGGAGAGAGGAGCAGATCACCCCCCACCCCCCAATAAAACACACTGGGAGAGAGGAGCAGATCACCCCCCACCCCCCAATAAAACACACTGGGAGAGAGGAGCAGATCACCCCCCACCCCCCAATAAAACACACTGGGAGAGAGGAGCAGATCACCCCCCACCCCCCAATAAAACACACTGGGAGAGAGGAGCAGATCACCCCCCACCCCCCAATAAAACACACTGGGAGAGAGGAGCAGGTCACCCCCCACCCCCCAATAAAACACACTGGGAGAGAGGAGCAGATCACCCCCCACCCCCCAATAAAACACACTGGGAGAGAGGAGCAGATCACCCCCCACCCCCCAATAAAACACACTGGGAGAGAGAGGAGCAGATCACCCCCCACCCCCCAATAAAACACACTGGGAGAGAGGAGCAGATCACCCCCCACCCCAACAAAACACACTGGGAGAGAGGAGCAGATCACCCCCCACCCCCCAATAAAACACACTGGGAGAGAGGAGCAGATCACCACCCCACCCCCCAATAAAACACACTGGGAGAGAGGAGCAGATCACCCCCCACCCCAATAAAACACACTGGGAGAGAGGAGCAGATCACCCCCCACCCCCCAATAAAACACACTGGGAGAGAGGAGCAGATCACCCCCCACCCCCCAATAAAACACACTGGGAGAGAGGAGCAGATCACCCCCCACCCCCCAATAAAACACACTGGGAGAGAGGAGCAGATCACCCCCCACCCCCCAATAAAACAGACTGGGAGAGAGGAGCAGATCACCCCCCACCCCCCAATAAAACACACTGGGAGAGAGGAGCAGATCACCCCCCACCCCCCAATAAAACAGACTGGGAGAGAGGAGCAGATCACCCCCCACCCCCCAATAAAACACACTGGGAGAGAGGAGCAGATCACCCCCCACCCCCCAATAAAACACACTGGGAGAGAGGAGCAGATCACCCCCCACCCCCCAATAAAACACACTGGGAGAGAGGAGCAGATCACCCCCCACCCCCCAATAAAACACACTGGGAGAGAGGAGCAGATCACCCCCCACCCCCCAATAAAACACACTGGGAGAGAGGAGCAGATCACCCCCCACCCCCCAATAAAACACACTAGGAGAGAGGAGCAGATCACCCCCCACCCCCCAATAAAACAGACTGGGAGAGAGGAGCAGATCACCCCCCACCCCCCAATAAAACACACTGGGAGAGAGGAGCAGATCACCCCCCACCCCCCAATAAAACAGACTGGGAGAGAGGAGCAGATCACCCCCCACCCCCCAATAAAACACACTGGGAGAGAGGAGCAGATCACCCCCCACCCCCCAATAAAACACACTGGGAGAGAGGAGCAGATCACCCCCCACCCCCCAATAAAACACACTGGGAGAGAGGAGCAGATCACCCCCCACCCCCCAATAAAACAGACTGGGAGAGAGGAGCAGATCACCCCCCACCCCCCAATAAAACACACTGGGAGAGAGGAGCAGATCACCCCCCACCCCCCAATAAAACAGACTGGGAGAGAGGAGCAGATCACCCCCCACCCCCCAATAAAACACACTGGGAGAGAGGAGCAGATCACCCCCCACCCCCCAATAAAACACACTGGGAGAGAGGAGCAGATCACCCCCCACCCCCCAATAAAACAGACTGGGAGAGAGGAGCAGATCACCCCCACCCCCCAATAAAACACACTGGGAGAGAGGAGCAGATCACCCCCCACCCCCCAATAAAACACACTGGGAGAGAGGAGCAGATCACCCCCCACCCCCCAATAAAACAGACTGGGAGAGAGGAGCAGATCACCCCCACCCCCCAATAAAACAGACTGGGAGAGAGGAGCAGATCACCCCCCACCCCCCAATAAAACACACTGGGAGAGAGGAGCAGATCACCCCCCACCCCCCAATAAAACACACTGGGAGAGAGGAGCAGATCACCCCCCACCCCCCAATAAAACACACTGGGAGAGAGGAGCAGATCACCCCCCACCCCCCAATAAAACACACTGGGAGAGAGGAGCAGATCACCCCCCACCCCCCAATAAAACACACTGGGAGAGAGGAGCAGATCACCCCCCACCCCCCAATAAAACACACTGGGAGAGAGGAGCAGATCACCCCCCACCCCCCAATAAAACACACTGGGAGAGAGGAGCAGATCACCCCCCACCCCCCAATAAAACACACTGGGAGAGAGGAGCAGATCACCCCCCACCCCCCAATAAAACACACTGGGAGAGAGGAGCAGATCACCCCCCACCCCCCAATAAAACACACTGGGAGAGAGGAGCAGATCACCCCCCACCCCGAATAAAACACACTGGGAGAGAGGAGCAGATCACCCCCCACCCCCCAATAAAACACACTGGGAGAGAGGAGCAGATCACCCCCCACCCCCCCAATAAAACACACTGGGAGAGAGGAGATCACCCCCCCACCCCCCAATAAAACACACTGGGAGAGAGGAGCAGATCACCCCCCACCCCCCAATAAAACACACTGGGAGAGAGGAGCAGATCACCCCCCACCCCCCAATAAAACACACTGGGAGAGAGGAGCAGATCACCCCCCACCCCCCAATAAAACACACTGGGAGAGAGGAGCAGATCACCCCCCACCCCCCAATAAAACACACTGGGAGAGAGGAGCAGATCACCCCCCACCCCCCAATAAAACACACTGGGAGAGAGGAGCAGATCACCCCCCACCCCCCAATAAAACACACTGGGAGAGAGGAGCAGATCACCCCCCACCCCCCAATAAAACACACTGGGAGAGAGGAGCAGATCACCCCCCACCCCCCAATAAAACACACTGGGAGAGAGAGGAGCAGATCACCCCCCACCCCCCAATAAAACACACTGGGAGAGAGGAGCAGATCACCCCCCACCCCAACAAAACACACTGGGAGAGAGGAGCAGATCACCCCCCACCCCCCAATAAAACACACTGGGAGAGAGGAGCAGATCACCCCCCACCCCCCAATAAAACACACTGGGAGAGAGGAGCAGATCACCCCCCACCCCAATAAAACACACTGGGAGAGAGGAGCAGATCACCCCCCACCCCAATAAAACACACTGGGAGAGAGGAGCAGATCACCCCCCACCCCCCAATAAAACACACTGGGAGAGAGAGGAGCAGATCACCCCCCACCCCCCAATAAAACACACTGGGAGAGAGGAGCAGATCACCCCCCACCCCCCAATAAAACACACTGGGAGAGAGAGGAGCAGATCACCCCCCACCCCCCAATAAAACACACTGGGAGAGAGGAGCAGATCACCCCCCACCCCCCAATAAAACAGACTGGGAGAGAGGAGCAGATCACCCCCCACCCCCCAATAAAACAGACTGGGAGAGAGGAGCAGATCACCCCCCACCCCCCAATAAAACACACTGGGAGAGAGGAGCAGATCACCCCCCACCCCCCAATAAAACAGACTGGGAGAGAGGAGCAGATCACCCCCCACCCCCCAATAAAACACACTGGGAGAGAGGAGCAGATCACCCCCCACCCCCCAATAAAACACACTGGGAGAGAGGAGCAGATCACCCCCCACCCCCCAATAAAACACACTGGGAGAGAGGAGCAGATCACCCCCCACCCCCCAATAAAACACACTGGGAGAGAGGAGCAGATCACCCCCCACCCCCCAATAAAACACACTGGGAGAGAGGAGCAGATCACCCCCCACCCCCCAATAAAACACACTGGGAGAGAGGAGCAGATCACCCCCCCCCACCCCCCAATAAAACACACTAGGAGAGAGGAGCAGGTCACCCCCCACCCCCCAATAAAACACACTAGGAGAGAGGAGCAGATCACCCCCCATCCCCCAATAAAACACACTGGGAGAGAGGAGCAGATCACCCCCCGACCCCCCAATAAAACACACTGGGAGAGAGGAGCAGATCACCCCCCACCCCCCAATAAAACACACTGGGAGAGAGGAGCAGATCACCCCCCACCCCCCAATAAAACACACTGGGAGAGAGGAGCAGATCACCCCCCACCCCCCAATAAAACACACTGGGAGAGAGGAGCAGATCACCCCCCACCCCCCAATAAAACAGACTGGGAGAGAGGAGCAGATCACCCCCCACCCCCCAATAAAACACACTGGGAGAGAGGAGCAGATCACCCCCACCCCCCAATAAAACACATTGGGAGAGAGGAGCAGATCACCCCCCACCCCCCAATAAAACACACTGGGAGAGAGGAGCAGATCACCCCCCACCCCCCAATAAAACAGACTGGGAGAGAGGAGCAGATCACCCCCCACCCCCCAATAAAACACACTGGGAGAGAGGAGCAGATCACCCCCCACCCCCCAATAAAACACACTGGGAGAGAGGAGCAGATCACCCCCCACCCCCCAATAAAACACACTGGGAGAGAGGAGCAGATCACCCCCACCCCCCAATAAAACACACTGGGAGAGAGGAGCAGATCACCCCCCACCCCCCAATAAAACACACTGGGAGAGAGGAGCAGATCACCCCCCACCCCCCAATAAAACAGACTGGGAGAGAGGAGCAGATCACCCCCCACCCCCCAATAAAACACACTGGGAGAGAGAGGAGCAGATCACCCCCCACCCCCCAATAAAACACACTGGGAGAGAGGAGCAGATCACCCCCCCCCACCCCCCAATAAAACACACTGGGAGAGAGGAGCAGATCACCCCCCACCCCCCAATAAAACACACTGGGAGAGAGGAGCAGATCACCCCCCACCCCCCAATAAAACAGACTGGGAGAGAGGAGCAGATCACCCCCCACCCCCCAATAAAACACACTGGGTGAGAGGAGCAGATCACCCCCCACCCCCCAATAAAACACACTGGGAGAGAGGAGCAGATCACCCCCCACCCCCCAATAAAACACACTGGGAGAGAGGAGCAGATCACCCCCCACCCCCCAATAAAACACACTGGGAGAGAGGAGCAGATCACCCCCCACCCCCCAATAAAACACACTGGGAGAGAGGAGCAGATCACCCCCCACCCCCCAATAAAACACACTGGGAGAGAGGAGCAGATCACCCCCCACCCCCCGATAAAACACACTGGGAGAGAGAGGAGCAGATCACCCCCCACCCCCAATAAAACACACTGGGAGAGAGGAGCAGATCACCCCCCCACCCCCCAATAAAACACACTGGGAGAGAGGAGCAGATCACCCCCCACCCCCCAATAAAACACACTGGGAGAGAGGAGCAGATCACCCCCCACCCCCCAATAAAACACACTGGGAGAGAGGAGCAGATCACCCCCCACCCCCCAATAAAACAGACTGGGAGAGAGGAGCAGATCACCCCCCCCCACCCCCCCCCAATAAAACAGACTGGGAGAGAGGAGCAGATCACCCCCCACCCCCCAATAAAACACACTGGGAGAGAGGAGCAGATCACCCCCCACCCCCCAATAAAACACACTGGGAGAGAGGAGCAGATCACCCCCCACCCCCCAATAAAACAGACTGGGAGAGAGGAGCAGATCACCCCCCACCCCCCAATAAAACACACTGGGAGAGAGGAGCAGATCACCCCCCCCACCCCCCAATAAAACACACTGGGAGAGAGGAGCAGATCACCCCCCAATAAAACACACTGGGAGAGAGGAGCAGATCACCCCCCACCCCCCAATAAAACACACTGGGAGAGAGGAGCAGATCACCCCCCACCCCCCAATAAAACAGACTGGGAGAGAGGAGCAGATCACCCCCCACCCCCCAATAAAACACACTGGGAGAGAGGAGCAGATCACCCCCCACCCCCCAATAAAACACACTGGGAGAGAGGAGCAGATCACCCCCCACCCCCCCAATAAAACAGACTGGGAGAGAGGAGATCACCCCCCACCCCCCAATAAAACACACTGGGAGAGAGGAGCAGATCACCCCCCACCCCCCAATAAAACACACTGGGAGAGAGGAGCAGATCACCCCCCACCCCCCAATAAAACACACTGGGAGAGAGGAGCAGATCACCCCCCCCACCCCCCAATAAAACACACTGGGAGAGAGGAGCAGATCACCCCCCACCCCAATAAAACACACTGGGAGAGAGGAGATCACCCCCCACCCCCCAATAAAACACACTGGGAGAGAGGAGCAGATCACCCCCCCCAACCCCAATAAAACACACTGGGAGAGAGGAGCAGATCACCCCCCACCCACCAATAAAACACACTGGGAGAGAGAGGAGCAGATCACCCCCCACCCCCCAATAAAACACACTGGGAGAGAGGAGCAGATCACCCCCCACCCCCCAATAAAACACACTGGGAGAGAGTGGAGCAGATCACCCCCCACCCCCCAATAAAACACACTGGGAGAGAGGAGCAGATCACACCCCCCCCAACCCCCAATAAAACACACTGGGAGAGAGGAGCAGATCACCCCCTACCCCCCAATAAAACACACTGGGAGAGAGGAGCAGATCACCCCCCACCCCCCAATAAAACACACTGGGAGAGAGGAGCAGATCACCCCCCACCCCCCAATAAAACAGACTGGGAGAGAGGAGCAGATCACCCCCCACCCCCCAATAAAACAGACTGGGAGAGAGGAGCAGATCACCCCCCACCCCCCAATAAAACACACTGGGAGAGAGGAGCAGATCACCCCCCACCCCCCAATAAAACACACTGGGAGAGAGGAGCAGATCACCCCCCACCCCCCAATAAAACACACTGGGAGAGAGGAGCAGATCACCCCCCACCCCCCAATAAAACACACTGGGAGAGAGGAGCAGATCACCCCCCACCCCCCAATAAAACACACTGGGAGAGAGGAGCAGATCACCCCCCACCCCCCAATAAAACACACTGGGAGAGAGGAGCAGATCACCCCCCACCCCCCAATAAAACACACTGGGAGAGAGGAGCAGATCACCCCCCACCCCCCAATAAAACAGACTGGGAGAGAGGAGCAGATCACCCCCCCCCCCCCAATAAAACAGACTGGGAGAGAGGAGCAGATCACCCCCCACCCCCCAATAAAACACACTGGGAGAGAGGAGCAGATCACCCCCCACCCCCCAATAAAACACACTGGGAGAGAGGAGCAGATCACCCCCCACCCCCCAATAAAACACACTGGGAGAGAGGAGCAGATCACCCCCCACCCCCCAATAAAACACACTGGGAGAGAGGAGCAGATCACCCCCCACCCCCCAATAAAACACACTGGAAGAGAGGAGCAGATCACCCCCCACCCCCCAATAAAACACACTGGGAGAGAGGAGCAGATCACCCCCCCCCCCACCCCCCAATAAAACACACTGGGAGAGAGGAGCAGACCCCCTCCCAATAAAATACACTGGGAAAGAGGAGCAGCCCCCCAATAAAATACACGGAGGGTGGAGCAGCCCCCCAATAAAATATACTGGGAGGGAGGAGCTGACCCAATCCCGATAAAACACACTGGGATAAAGGAGCAGCCCCCCAATAAAATATACTGGGAGAGAGGAGCAGCCCCCCAATAAAATATACTGGGAGAGAGGAGCAGCCCCCCAATAAAATATACTGGGAGAGAGGAGCAGCCCCCCAATAAAATATACTGGGAGAGAGGAGCAGCCCCCCAATAAAATATACTGGGAGAGAGGAGCAGCCCCCCAATAAAACAAACTTGGGGACAGGAGCTGAAGAGCATGCTCGATCAGGAAAATGAAATTATTATTTGATCTTGTTTATTTATTTTGATTCTAATTAATGTTTTCTAAAAAAAAAGTTACTCCCTTGCCCCCCCCTTCTTATAAAGGGGGCCTGAAGCAAAAAGAGAGGGAGACAAGAGCAGCCCCTCAATAATACTGTCAACAAACTGGGAGACAGGAACATCCCCCAATAAAACACAGTCAACACACTGGGAGCTGGGACACCAAAAAAACACCACAGTCCCCCAACAAACAGTGTTAAAAGAAACAGCACCCAAATCTAACCCTGCCGCAATTCTCCGACGCCTCCCACACTCGGACCACCAATTCCCTGACCCCCTCCCACGATATAACTCTCCATTTCCTGACGCTCTCCCGCGATATAACACTCCATCCAAGACCCCCGCCACAATAAAATCCTCCAATCCCTCATCACCTCCTGTGCTGAAATCCTCCGTTCCATGAAACTCAATAGCCTGACACCCCACCCCAATTCACACCCTCAATTCCCCCTGACCCCCTCCCACACTGAAATCCTCCATTCCTAGACTGCACATAACTACACTTCAAAAGTACTTCACTGGCTGTAAAGCACTTTGGGATGTCCTGAGGCAAGTATTTCTTTCTCATCATCTCCCTCAATAAGACCCTCCATTCCGACCCCCTTCCACAAAAATACCCTCCATTCCCTGACCACCTCCCACAATATAACTCTCTATTCCCTGACCCCCCTCTCACAATATAACTCTCTATTCCCTGACCCCCCTCTCACAATATAACATAAGAAATAGGAGCAGGAGTAGGCCATCCAGCCCCTCGAGCCTGCTCCGCCTTTCAATAAGATCATGGCTGATCTTCGACCTCAACTTCACTTTCCTGCCTGATTCCCATATCTCTTGATTCCCTTAGCGTCCAAACACCTTTCGATCTCGGTCTTGTGTATACTCAATGACTGAGCATCCAAAGTTCACTGGGGTAGAGAATTCCAAAGATTCACCACCATATGAATGGAGAAATATTTCCTCATCTCGGTCCTAAATGGCCGACCCCTTATCTGGAGACAATGGCCCCTAGTTCTAGACTCTCCAGCCAGGGGAAACAACCTCTCAGCATCTACCCTGTCAAGAATTTTATATGTTTCAATAAGATCACCTCTCATTCTTCTAAACTCCAGAGAATATAACAACAAAAACTTGCATTTATATAGCGCCTTTAACGTAGTAAAAAGGCACTTCACAGGAGCATTATCAAACAAAATTTGACACCAAGCCACATAAGGAGATATTAGGACAGGTGACCAAAAGCTTGGTCAAAGAGGTGGGTTTTAAGGAGTGTCTTAAAGGAGGAGAGAGGTAGAGATGCAGAGAGGTTTAGGGAGGGAATTCCAGAGCTTAGGACCTAGGCAGCTGAAGGCACGGCCTCCAATGGTGGAGTGATGAAAATCGGGGATGCACAAGAGGCAAGAATGAGAGGAGCAGAGAGATTGTAGGGCTGGAGGAGGTTACGTAAGTAGGGAGGGGCGAGGCCATGGAGAGATTTGAAAAAGAGGATGAGAATTTTAAAATAGAGGCGTTCCCAGATCAGGATCCAATGAAGATCAGCGAGCACATGGTGATGGGAGAACGTGACTTGGTGCGAGTTAGGATACAAGCAGCAAAGTTTTGGATAAGCTCAAGTTTATGGAGGGTGGAAGATGGGAGGCCGGCCAGGAGAGCATTGGAATAGTCAAGTCGAGGTATCAAAGGCATGGATAGGCCCATTGTACTCAATGTCTCCTCACAGGACAACCCTCTCATCCCAGGAATCAATCGAGTGAACCTTTGTGACACTCCCTCTAAGGCAAGTATATCCTTCTTTAGGTAAGGAGACCAAAACAGTACTCCAGGTGTGGTCTCACCAGAGCCCTATACAATTGCAGCAAGACCTCCTTACTCTTACACTCCAACCCCCTTGCAATAAAGTCTAACACAGCATTTGCCTTCCTAATTGCTTGCTGTACCTGCACGTTAACTTTCTGTGATTCGTGTACAAGGACACCCAAATAGCTCTGACTACCAACATTTTAGTCTCACCATTTAAAAAGTATTCTGTTTTTCTATTCTCCCTACCTTAGTGGATAATTTCACATTTCTCCACATTATACTCCATCTGCCACCTTCTTGCCCACTCACTTAACCTGTCTATATCCCTCTGCAGCCTCTTTGTCTCCTCCTCACAGCTTACTTTCCCACCTAACTTTGTATCGTCAGCCAACTTGGATACATTACACTCGATCCCCTCATCTAAGTCATTGATATAGATTGTAAACAGCTGAGGCCCAAGCACTGATCCTTGCAGCACCTCACTAGTTACAACCGACCATCCCGAAAATTACCCGTTTATTCCTACTCTTAGTTTTCTGTCCATTAACCTCAATCTATGCTAATATATTACCCCTCCCCCAATCCCATGAGCCTTAATCTTATGTAACACCTTATCAAATGCCTTTTGAAAATCCAAATGTATTGTCCACTGGTTTCCCCTTATCTACCCTGCCAGTTACACCCTCAAAAAACTCTAATAGAGTGGTCAAACATGAGTTCCCTTTCATACAACCGTGTTGACTCTGCCGAACCATATTAAGATTTTCTAAGTGATCTGTTACTATATCCCTATTACTATTATCTAATAATATTCTAGTATTTTCCCTACTACTTATGTCAGGTTAACTGGCCTATAATTCCCTGTTTTCTCTCTCCCTCCTGTCTTGAATAGCGGGGTTACATTTGCTACCTCCCAATCCACAGGGACCATTCTAGAATCTAGGGAATTCTGGGAGATCAAAACCAATGCACCACTATCTCTGCAGTCACCTCTTTTAAAACCCTAGGACGTAGGCCATCAGGGCTAGTGGATTTGTCGGCTTTTAGTCCAATTGATTTCTCCAGTGGTTTTTCTTTACTAATCTTAATTATTTTAATTTCCTCTTTTTCATCAGACCCCTGGGGGTTCCGCACTATTTCCAGGATGTTTTTTGTCTTCTATTATGAAGGCAGACACAAAACATTTGTTTAACTCTCCATTCTTTGACACCCCCCCCCTCCCCAATATCAATCTCAATTCTGGCTCTTCCCCCCTCAATATCACTCTCCAGTCCCTGACCCCCTCCCACAAAACAACACTTGATTCTCTGACCACCCTCCCACAATAAAAACCTCCCTTCAAACCCCCATTCCCTCATCACATCACATGTTGAAATCCTGCTCTCCGATCCTCTCTCACTCAACTCCTACACAGCCCAACCCCCACACACTCAACAGCCTGAACCCACCCCCCTCCTCATCACACTCAATACCTCCTCACCAAACTCAATAGCCTGAACGCCACCTGACATACTCACTAATCTGACCTGACCCACTCCTCCTCCTCATATATTCACTCGTCTGACCTGACCCACTCCTCCTCCTCACACACTCACTAGTCTGACCTGACCCACGCCTCCTCCTCACACACTCACTAGTCTGACCTGACCCACTCCTCCTCCTCACACACTCACTAGTCTGACCTGACCCACTCCTCCTCCTCCTCCTCACACACTCACTAGTCTGACCTGACCCACTCCTCCTCCTCCTCCTCCTCACACACTCACTAGTCTGACCTGACCCACTCCTCCTCCTCCTCCTCACACACTCACTAGTCTGACCTGACCCACTCCTCCTCCTCCTCCTCACACACTCACTAGTCTGACCTGATCCACTCCTCCCCCTCCTCACACTCACTAGTCTGACCTGACCCACTCCTCCTCCTCCTCCTCACACACTCACTAGTCTGACCTGACCCACTCCTCCTCCTCACACACTCACTAGTCTGACCTGACCCACTCCTCCTCCTCACACACTCACTAGTCTGACCTGACCCACTCCTCCTCCTCCTCCTCACACACTCACTAGTCTGACCTGACCCACTCCTCCTCCTCACACACGCACTAGTCTGACCTGACCCACTCCTCCTCCTCACACACTCACTAGTCTGACCTGACCCACTCCTCCTCCTCCTCCTCCTCCTCACACACTCACTAGTCTGACCTGACCCACTCCTCCTCCTCCTCACACACTCACTAGTCTGACCTGACCCACTCCTCCTCCTCACACACGCACTAGTCTGACCTGATCCACTCCTCCTCCTCCTCACACACGCACTAGTCTGACCTGACCCACTCCTCCTCCTCCTCACACTCACTAGTCTGACCTGACCCACTCCTCCTCCTCCTCCTCACACACTCCTCCTCCTCACACACTCCTCCTCCTCCTCACACACTCCTCCTCCTCCTCACACACTCCTCCTCCTCCTCCTCACACACTCCTCCTCCTCCTCCTCCTCCTCACACACTCCTCCTCCTCCTCCTCCTCACACACTCCTCCTCCTCCTCCTCACACACTCACTAGTCTGACCTGACCCACTCCTCCTCCTCACACACTCACTAGTCTGACCTGACCCACTCCTCCTCCTCCTCCTCACACACTCACTAGTCTGACCTGATCCACTCCTCCTCCTCCTCACACTCACTAGTCTGACCTGACCCACTCCTCCTCCTCACACACTCACTAGTCTGACCTGACCCACTCCTCCTCCTCCTCACACTCACTAGTCTGACCTGACCCACTCCTCCTCCTCACACACTCACTAGTCTGACCTGATCCACTCCTCCTCCTCCTCACACTCACTAGTCTGACCTGACCCACTCCTCCTCCTCCTCACACACTCACTAGTCTGACCTGACCCACTCCTCCTCCTCACACACTCACTAGTCTGACCTGACCCACTCCTCCTCCTCCTCACACACTCACTAGTCTGACCTGACCCACTCCTCCTCCTCCTCCTCACACTCACTAGTCTGACCTGACCCACTCCTCCTCCTCACACACACTAGTCTGACCTGACCCACTCCTCCTCCTCACACACACTCACTAGTCTGACCTGACCCACTCCTCCTCCTCCTCCTCACACACTCACTAGTCTGACCTGATCCACTCCTCCTCCTCACACACACTCACTAGTCTGACCTGACCCACTCCTCCTCCTCCTCACACACTCACTAGTCTGACCTGACCCACTCCTCCTCCTCCTCCTCACACACTCACTAGTCTGACCTGACCCACTCCTCCTCCTCCTCCTCACACACTCACTAGTCTGACCTGATCCACTCCTCCTCCTCCTCACACACTCACTAGTCTGACCTGACCCACTCCTCCTCCTCACACACTCACTAGTCTGACCTGATCCACTCCTCCTCCTCCTCACACACTCACTAGTCTGACCTGACCCACTCCTCCTCCTCACACACTCACTAGTCTGACCTGACCCACTCCTCCTCCTCCTCCTCACACACTCACTAGTCTGACCTGACCCACTCCTCCTCCTCCTCACACACTCACTAGTCTGACCTGACCCACTCCTCCTCCTCCTCCTCACACACTCACTAGTCTGACCTGACCCACTCCTCCTCCTCCTCCTCACACACTCACTAGTCTGACCTGATCCACTCCTCCTCCTCCTCACACACTCACTAGTCTGACCTGACCCACTCCTCCTCCTCCTCCTCACACACTCACTAGTCTGACCTGACCCACTCCTCCTCCTCCTCACACTCACTAGTCTGACCTGACCCACTCCTCCTCCTCCTCACACACTCACTAGTCTGACCTGACCCACTCCTCCTCCTCCTCCTCACACACTCACTAGTCTGACCTGACCCACTCCTCCTCCTCCTCCTCACACACTCACTAGTCTGACCTGATCCACTCCTCCTCCTCCTCACACACTCACTAGTCTGACCTGATCCACTCCTCCTCCTCCTCACACACTCACTAGTCTGACCTGATCCACTCCCCCTCCTCCTCCTCACACACTCACTAGTCTGACCTGACCCACTCCTCCTCCTCACACACTCACTAGTCTGACCTGACCCACTCCTCCTCCTCCTCACACACTCACTAGTCTGACCTGATCCACTCCTCCTCCTCCTCACACACTCACTAGTCTGACCTGATCCACTCCTCCTCCTCACACACTCACTAGTCTGACCTGATCCACTCCTCCTCCTCCTCACACACTCACTAGTCTGACCTGATCCACTCCTCCTCCTCCTCACACACTCACTAGTCTGACCTGACCCACTCCTCCTCCTCCCCCTCCTCACACACTCACTAGTCTGACCTGATCCACTCCTCCTCCTCCTCCTCACACACTCACTAGTCTGACCTGACCCACTCCTCCTCCTCCTCACACACTCACTAGTCTGACCTGATCCACTCCTCCTCCTCCTCACACACTCACTAGTCTGACCTGACCCACTCCTCCTCCTCACACACTCACTAGTCTGACCTGATCCACTCCTCCTCCTCCTCACACACTCACTAGTCTGACCTGATCCACTCCCCCTCCTCCTCCTCACACACTCACTAGTCTGACCTGACCCACTCCTCCTCCTCCTCACACACTCACTAGTCTGACCTGATCCACTCCTCCTCCTCCTCCTCCTCACACACTCACTAGTCTGACCTGACCCACTCCTCCTCCTCCTCCTCCTCACACACTCACTAGTCTGACCTGATCCACTCCTCCTCCTCCTCCTCACACTCACTAGTCTGACCTGATCCACTCCTCCTCCTCACACACTCACTAGTCTGACCTGACCCACTCCTCCTCCTCCTTCTCACACACTCACTAGTCTGACCTGACCCACTCCTCCTCCTCCTCACACACTCACTAGTCTGACCTGACCCACTCCTCCTCCTCACACACTCACTAGTCTGACCTGACCCACTCCTCCTCCTCCTCACACACTCACTAGTCTGACCTGACCCACTCCTCCTCCTCCTCACACACTCACTAGTCTGACCTGATCCACTCCTCCTCCTCCTCCTCCTCACACACTCACTAGTCTGACCTGATCCACTCCTCCTCCTCACACACTCACTAGTCTGACCTGACCCACTCCTCCTCCTCCTCACACACTCACTAGTCTGACCTGATCCACTCCCCCTCCTCCTCCTCACACACTCACTAGTCTGACCTGATCCACTCCTCCTCCTCCTCCTCCTCACACACTCACTAGTCTGACCTGATCCACTCCTCCTCCTCCTCACACACTCACTAGTCTGACCTGACCCACTCCTCCTCCTCACACACTCACTAGTCTGACCTGACCCACTCCTCCTCCTCCTTCTCACACACTCACTAGTCTGACCTGATCCACTCCTCCTCCTCCTCACACACTCACTAGTCTGACCTGACCCACTCCTCCTCCTCCTCACACACTCACTAGTCTGACCTGACCCACTCCTCCTCCTCCTCACACACTCACTAGTCTGACCTGATCCACTCCTCCTCCTCCTCCTCCTCACACACTCACTAGTCTGACCTGACCCACTCCTCCTCCTCCTCCTCACACACACACTAGTCTGACCTGACCCACTCCTCCTCCTCCTCACACACTCACTAGTCTGACCTGACCCACTCCTCCTCCTCCTCACACACTCACTAGTCTGACCTGACCCACTCCTCCTCCTCCTCACACACTCACTAGTCTGACCTGACCCACTCCTCCTCCTCACACACTCACTAGTCTGACCTGATCCACTCCTCCTCCTCCTCCTCCTCACACACTCACTAGTCTGACCTGATCCACTCCTCCTCCTCCTCCTCCTCACACACTCACTAGTCTGACCTGATCCACTCCTCCTCCTCCTCCTCCTCACACACTCACTAGTCTGACCTGATCCACTCCTCCTCCTCCTCCTCCTCACACACTCACTAGTCTGACCTGATCCACTCCTCCTCCTCCTCCTCCTCACACACTCACTAGTCTGACCTGACCCACTCCTCCTCCTCCTCCTCACACACTCACTAGTCTGACCTGATCCACTCCTCCTCCTCCTCCTCACACACTCACTAGTCTGACCTGATCCACTCCTCCTCCTCCTCCTCCTCACACACTCACTAGTCTGACCTGATCCACTCCTCCTCCTCCTCCTCACACACTCACTAGTCTGACCTGATCCACTCCTCCTCCTCCTCCTCACACACTCACTAGTCTGACCTGATCCACTCCTCCTCCTCCTCCTCCTCACACACTCACTAGTCTGACCTGACCCACTCCTCCTCCTCCTCCTCCTCACACACTCACTAGTCTGACCTGATCCACTCCTCCTCCTCCTCCTCCTCACACACTCACTAGTCTGACCTGATCCACTCCTCCTCCTCCTCCTCCTCACACACTCACTAGTCTGACCTGATCCACTCCTCCTCCTCCTCCTCCTCACACACTCACTAGTCTGACCTGATCCACTCCTCCTCCTCCTCCTCACACACTCACTAGTCTGACCTGATCCACTCCTCCTCCTCCTCCTCCTCACACACTCACTAGTCTGACCTGATCCACTCCTCCTCCTCCTCCTCCTCACACACTCACTAGTCTGACCTGACCCACTCCTCCTCCTCCTCCTCACACACTCACTAGTCTGACCTGATCCACTCCTCCTCCTCCTCCTCCTCACACACTCACTAGTCTGACCTGATCCACTCCTCCTCCTCCTCCTCCTCACACACTCACTAGTCTGACCTGACCCACTCCTCCTCCTCCTCACACACTCACTAGTCTGACCTGATCCACTCCTCCTCCTCCTCACACACTCACTAGTCTGACCTGATCCACTCCTCCTCCTCCTCCTCCTCACACACTCACTAGTCTGACCTGATCCACTCCTCCTCCTCCTCCTCCTCACACACTCACTAGTCTGACCTGATCCACTCCTCCTCCTCCTCCTCCTCACACACTCACTAGTCTGACCTGATCCACTCCTCCTCCTCCTCCTCCTCACACACTCACTAGTCTGACCTGACCCACTCCTCCTCCTCCTCCTCCTCACACACTCACTAGTCTGACCTGATCCACTCCTCCTCCTCCTCCTCACACACTCACTAGTCTGACCTGATCCACTCCTCCTCCTCCTCCTCACACACTCACTAGTCTGACCTGACCCACTCCTCCTCCTCCTCCTCACACACTCACTAGTCTGACCTGATCCACTCCTCCTCCTCCTCCTCCTCACACACTCACTAGTCTGACCTGATCCACTCCTCCTCCTCCTCCTCCTCACACACTCACTAGTCTGACCTGATCCACTCCTCCTCCTCCTCCTCACACACTCACTAGTCTGACCTGATCCACTCCTCCTCCTCCTCCTCCTCACACACTCACTAGTCTGACCTGACCCACTCCTCCTCCTCCTCACACACTCACTAGTCTGACCTGATCCACTCCTCCTCCTCCTCCTCCTCACACACTCACTAGTCTGACCTGATCCACTCCTCCTCCTCCTCCTCCTCACACACTCACTAGTCTGACCTGATCCACTCCTCCTCCTCCTCCTCCTCACACACTCACTAGTCTGACCTGACCCACTCCTCCTCCTCACACACTCACTAGTCTGACCTGACCCACTCCTCCTCCTCCTCCTCCTCACACACTCACTAGTCTGACCTGATCCACTCCTCCTCCTCCTCCTCACACACTCACTAGTCTGACCTGACCCACTCCTCCTCCTCCTCCTCACACACTCACTAGTCTGACCTGATCCACTCCTCCTCCTCCTCCTCCTCACACACTCACTAGTCTGACCTGATCCACTCCTCCTCCTCCTCCTCCTCACACACTCACTAGTCTGACCTGATCCACTCCTCCTCCTCCTCCTCACACACTCACTAGTCTGACCTGATCCACTCCTCCTCCTCCTCCTCACACACTCACTAGTCTGACCTGATCCACTCCTCCTCCTCCTCACACACTCACTAGTCTGACCTGATCCACTCCTCCTCCTCTTCCTCACACACTCACTAGTCTGACCCCCTGAACTTTATCCCTCCGGTTCAGGACGCTGTTTTAATCCTCCATTCTGCGGTGAAATGTCTGAATGTGACACACACGCTTGTTTTTGAAATAATATTAGAAATATCAAACTCCACTTGCGAGCGGACCGGCGCCGCTGATTTACGCCAACGTCACCAGTTTGAAAGGGCAAAGGTCACGCTCGGGGCGTCAGCAAAACAACACGTGACGTGCCGTGACGTACCCAAACCTATTTACATAGTTTGAAACTAAACTTGAATTTTTTAAAAAAGAAAATGATAATAATAATGCACGTCGAACTTTGTACGTTAATATAAGATGTTAGTTTTTTAAAAATATATATAGTCTTTTTTTAAAAAAAGGCAAATGAGTGGGTTGTGACGTCAGCGCGGCCATCTTGCGCTGGTCTGGAGGCGGCGGCGGAGGAAGTTTGAGGAGCGGCGGAGGGCGGGCGGGAGGGAACGGAGTGAGCGGCAGAGAGAGGGGGAGGGAGAGCAGGAAAGGCCGACAGATACATAAATAGAGAGAGAGAGAGGGAGGAAAGGAGCAGGCCAGGGATCTACACTGAGCGTTGAGAGAGGGGGAATAGATCTACCCGGAGGCCCGGCCGCAGTACCCGAAGGCCCGGCCGCTTCTTTGTGCGCTTTTTTCTCCAACCGATAGCCCGCTTTACGACTATGGGTGACCGAGAGCGCAGAGAGCGCGGTTCGCTCACACTGACGGGTTTGACCGGGTTCGTGGTCTCTTCTTGACATGGGCGGAGAGTGATATTGAACGTTGGTTTGCAATATATATATATATATATATATTTTATATATATATATAAATAGCTTAGGAAAGGAGGGAAGAGAGAAAGTCAAAACAAAAAAATAAATAAGAAGCAGCAGCAGCAGAAACTCAACAGCTGAGCCTGGGCGAGAGGGTCTGAACGAGCAAACATGATAAACAAGTGATTTAATTTTTTTTTGTTTTGTTTTTCAGTGCAGGGAAATGTCAGGAAACGGGGTAAAGGTTTGCCACCATGGTGTTGATTGAACCCGTCTCTTTGATAAAGTTAGAAATGCCTTTTGCTTGGTTTTCTGTTTGTTTCTGCCCAGGTGCCAACGAGCAGCGCCATGTAGTTGATGTGCCAGTGCAATCCTCCTCTTTCCCTTTTATTGTCTGTCCTTAAAGCAAAAAAAAAATTAAAAGGAAAAAAAAAAGCAACAACCTAGTCCAATATGTTCGAAGACAGCCATGTCAGGGGCTGTAGGTAGAGTTCTCAGGCAGATTTTTGTGTAAAAAGGCAAAAACCTGGCTTGTATGTAAACATGGGATCTGGCTGCATCATTTCTGTGTCATCTTTGGGCACACATGGATTACAGTTAGGTGTTTAATTTGTTGGTTAGATTCATTGGCATCCATCATTGTAAACTAGTTTTAGTTCAGCGGGTTAAAATCTGGCATTAATTTGGATTGCTTTGGTTTGTAGGTTTTGTTAATGTGAATTAAAAACAAAGTCTAATTCCCTGCACTCCCATGAAACCATGTATATATAGGGACTGTTATCATGAGTGGACTCTGGCCTACATTTATCCTAAGTTTTTGCACAACACAGTTTTAGACTTTCTGATCTTGTAGTTGTGGTAGATTTTTTTTTTAAGTTAGCACTACCAGACTTTTTTTATTCTGTTGCGCTGTTTTCTTTTGAGAGAATTTGCCCTTGCTAGGTTTTGTCAGTTTCTGGTAAGCTAGAAAGAGGGTTGCCACTCATCCAAATAAAATGGGCGACCCACACTCTCGGAAGAACCAGACTTTGAATCGACTGCGTGCTCAACTTAGAAAGAAGAATGAATCTCTGGCAGATCAGTTTGACTTCAAGATGTACATTGCCTTTGTATTCAAAGATAAGGTAGGTATTTTATCTTAACACATCTGGCAGTACTGAAATTTATCACTGTTTATACCCACTGGATGTGAAATTGTTATCTATGTGGAATGAGAGAAGGTAGTTTGATTTAGTTTATATAAAGGATGTAATATTAGAGCGCATTTACACTGCAGTTCCTGTTCTCAGAATAACTAGTGCGGGTTCCAGCTAGGCAGAGCCTGGTTGACATTGGCTGGAGTTGTACCAGTTATGTCGGGAAGGGAGAGCTCTATGCATGTCCGAATCCAGGCGTGCACAGATCTCTCTCTAGAAATCTGGGAAGGAATAATTCCTGCTATTAGGTGGGTTTATAAAATGTTTATAGGTTACAGTGGACCCTCTGAGCACTTTGTAAACCAGGCTTAACACTGCACTGAATTTACACTCCATATGGTGTGTGACTGTCCCAGGGAATCTCACTCTGCTTTGCTCCAAAGTTAGGTTGGGCCCTAATTCTGGATTTACACTGTCAGTTTAGCTTAGATATGAAGCGCAAATTGCTTCACCCATTATACCAACTGTGGATAAAACTTCAACTTGTCTTCAGAAAACTTGCTTAGAAGTAGGATGGATTCCATTTTTGTGATCTAGCATTGTTGCTTCTTCTGCCCTTTCATGACTTATCCTGCTATTCCCTTCCTATCTCCATTTCTGCATGTTTTGTAGTCCCAAGTTCCAATATTTCTTTGGTGATTTGGCCACCGAGATTTGTGATATCTACATTACATTTCTGGCAATACACTCTAATGTGCTTGCCTTGTTTTAGAGCCATCTCATACCGTGGAGACCAAAATATACATCTAAAGCCATTGTAAATATCTTGCACTGCTTTTATCAACACTTACTCATTCACTTGTTAAAGTGGATTTCATCTGTTTACTTGACCTTCCCAAATATGGTATATTTGATCATTGATCCACTGGTTGATTTTCTTCAAATCCTTTGACATTGCTTTTTTTTCCCCATCCTACACATTTTTCTGATCAACATCAATCTTGTAATCTTCCCCTTTTAAGTTTGTGTATCAGGTCAAAGACCAATATATCATTTGCTAATTTAGTGCATTCTAAATATGTTCATCTATAATTTATCATCTTTCTTCTTGTCTAGCCAGTTTTCTTAAAACTTCTTTGCTAATTCTGAGAATTTTTTTTACTAGTCCATTAATGCCAATGTTTCTTCTCAACAATGGTGACTGCTGTCAGCAAATAATTAGAGTCATGAAGAATTCTGTGGATTCTTTGTTTACTTTATCTTCTAGCCAAGTCAGCTCAACTCTGACACAATTGTACATAGATGCAAATAAATTAGATTTAGTCCACAAGAATCACGTGCTATTAATCCACCGCTATATCTAATTAATGTCTTTCTTTTACTTGCAGGCCAGAATATTTTATGTTGAAAGTACCTTTTTTCCATCTTTTTCATTAACTTCTCCATTTGAGGTTTTGCACCACTCCTTTCCTTACCTTACAATAGACCTAGTACTGTGGAGTACAGTAGTCAGCTTTACAATATCTTGCATGTTGTCACATGAAGGAAGAAATCTCAGTGTGTTATATTAGGAGGACAAAGCAGAAGGGAAAGTAGGAAAACGGGAGAGAGCTAGGGTGTGGAACCAAAGGCACAGCAGAAGACAGGTTTTGAGAAGGTTTTTGAAAGCAGGCAGGGAGGAGGCAAAACTGGGAACTTAGAGGAGGAGTAGTGGCTGAGCAAGTGGCCACGTGTAATAAAAACTGAAAATGCTGGAAATACTCAGCAAGTCGGGCAGTATCTGTGGAGAAAGAAACAGTGACTACGTGTGATGGAACCAAGTGTTAAAGGAGTGGAGGTTATGGACAAGGATGTAAGGCAAAAGGAGATCATTAAGATGAGGAGGATGAGGCCAAGGAGGGGTTTGAAAAAGGGTTGAGAATTTTCAAGTCAACTTTCTGAGAATTTTCATAGTAAGAACATAAGAACATAAGAAATAGGAGCAGGAGTAGGCCAATCGGCCCCTCGAGCCTGCTCCGCCATTCAATAAGATCATGGCTGATCTGGTCCTAACCTCAAATCTAAAATCATGTCCAATTTCCTGCCCGTTCCCCGTAACCCCTAATTCCCTTTACTTCTAGGAAACTGTCTATTTCTGTTTTAAATTTATTTAATGATGTAGCTTCCACAGCTTCCTGGGGCAGCAAATTCCACAGACCTACCACCCTCTGAGTGAAGAAGTTTCTCCTCATCTCAGTTTTGAAAGAGCAGCCCCTTATTCTAAGATTATGCCCCCTCGTTCTAGTTTCACCCATCCTTGGGAACATCCTCACCGCATCCACCCGATCAAGCCCCTTCACAATCTTATATGTTTCAATAAGATCGCCTCTCATTCTTCTGAACTCCAGTGAGTAGAGTCCCAATCTACTCAACCTCTCCTCATATGTCTGCCCCCTCATCCCCGGGATTAACCGAGTGAACCTTCTTTGTACTGCCTCGAGAGCAAGTATGTCTTTTCTTAAGTATGGAGACCAAAACTGTATGCAGTATTCCAGGTGCGGTCTCACCAATACCTTATATAACTGCAGCAATACCTCCCTGTTTTTATATTCTATCCCCCTAGCAATAAAAGCCAACATTCCGTTGGCCTTCTTGATCACCTGCTGCACCTGCATACTAACCTTTTGATTTTCTTGCACTAGGACCCCCAGATCCCTTTGTACTGCAGTACTTTCCAGTTTCTCGCCATTGAGATAATAACTTGCTCTCCGATTTTTCCTGCCAAAGTGCATAACCTCACATTTTCCAACGTTGTATTGCATCTGCCAAATCTCCGCCCACTCACCCAGCCTGTCTATATCCCCTTGTAGGTTTTTAATGTCCTCCTCACTCTCTACTTTCCCTCCCATCTTTGTATCATCTGCAAACTTTGATATGTTACACTCGGTCCCCTCCTCCAAATCGTTAATATAGATTGTAAAGAGTTGGGGACCCAGCACCGACCCCTGCGGAACACCACTGGCTACTGGTTGCCAGTCCGAGAATGTACCATTTATCCCAACTCTCTGCTTCCTGTTAGATAACCAATCCTCCACCCATGCCAGAATATTACCCCCAATCCAGTGATTCTTTATCTTGAGCAATAATCTTTTATGTGGCACCTTGTCGAATGCCTTCTGGAAGTCTAAATACACTACATCCACTGGTTCCCCTTTATCCACCCTGTACGTTATATCCTCAAAGAACTCAAGCAAATTTGTCAGACATGACTTCCCCTTCGTAAAGCCATGCTGACTTTGTCCTATTAAATTATGTTTATCCAAATGTTCTGCTACTGTCTCCTTAATAATAGACTCCAATTTTACCCACCACAGATGTTCGGCTCACTGGTCTATAATTTCCAGCCTTCTGCCTACTACCCTTTTTAAATAACGGTGTTACATTAGCAGTTTTCCAATCTGCCGGGACCTTTGCCGAGTCCAGAGAATTTTGGAAAATTATTACCAAAGCATCCACAATCCCTACTGCCACTTCCCTCAAGACCCTGGGATGTAAGCCATCAGGTCCAGGGGATTTATCCGCCTTGAGTCCCATTAATTTACTGAGTACCAATTCCTTAGTGATTTTAATCGTATTTAGCTCCTCCCCCCCCCCCCCCCCCCCCCAGAGCCCCCCGTTTGTCCAATGTTGGGATATTCTTAGTGTCCTCTACCGTAAAGACTGAAACAAAATATTTGTTCAGCATTTTTGCCATCTCCATGTTTCCCACCATTAATTTCCCGGTCTCATCCTCTAAGGGACCTACGTTTGCCTTAGCCACCCTTTTTCTTTTTATATAACTGTAGAAGCTCTTGCTATCTGTTTTTATATTTTTTGCTAATTTATTTTCATAATCTATCTTCCCTTTCTTAATCAATCCTTTTGTTACTTTTTGCTGTCTTTTGAAGACTTCCCAATCTTCTATCCTCCCACTAAGTTTGGCTACCTTATATGTCCTTGTTTTTAGTCGGATACTATCCTTAATTTCTTTACTTAGCCACGGATGGCTGTCATTTCTTTTACACCCTTTTTTCCTCAGTGGAATATTTTTTTTGAAAGTTGTAGAATAACTCCTTAAATGAACACCACTGTTCATGTACCGTCTTACCCTTTAAACTATTTTCCCAGTCCACTTTAATCAATTCCGCTCTCATACCATCATAGTCTCCTTTATTCAAGCTCAGTACGCTTGTTTGAGAACCAACCTTCTCACCCTCTAATTGGATATGGAATGTAACCATGTTATGGTCACTCATTCCAAGGGGATCCTTAACTAGGACATTATTAATTAATCCTGGCTCATTGCACAGGACCAGGTCCAAGGTTGCTTGCCCCCTTGTAGGATCAGTTACATACTGCTCAAGAAATCCATCCCTTATACACTCAATAAACTCTTCCTCAAGGCTGCCCTGCCCAATTTGATTTGTCCAGTTAATATGATAGTTAAAATCCCCCATAATTATAGCTGTTCCCTTATTACACGCCCCGACTATTTCCTGATTAATACTTCTTCCAGCAGAGTTGCAACTATTAGGAGGCCTATATACTAAGCCCACGAGTGTTTTTTTCCCCTTATTATTCCTTATCTCTACCCAAACTGTTTAATTATCCTGATCCTTTGTCCCAATATCTTTTCTCTGTATTACAGTGATTCCTTCCCTTATTAACATAGCCACCCCACCTCCCCTTCCTTCCTGCCTGTCCTTCCTGATTGTTAAATACCCTGGCACATTTAATTCCCAGTCGTTGTCACCCTGCAGCCATGTTTCTGTAATGGCCACAAGATCATACCCATACGTCGTTATTTGTGCCGTTAACTCGTCCATTTTGTTACGAATGCTACGTGCATTCAGATAAAGAACTTTCAAATATGTTTTGTGACACTTAGTTCCTGCTTTTTCCTTTTTTAACACTTTACCTTTTTCTCCATACCTTCTGTCCCTTCCTGACACACTTTCCTCTGTCTCCCTGCTCAGGTTCCCAACCCCCTGCCACAGCTTTGATGCTGGGTTAATCGCCTTGCACCTTCTAGTTTTTATTTTATCTCTCGTGCCTAAAGTACACTTTCTTTCCGCTGCTCTACGCTTTTCTCTTTCACTTGTTCTTGAACAACTGTTTGTACTATTTGTATTGTAGATTTCCCCTGGGTCTTCCCCTCTCTTGCTGCTCTCAACTTTATTTCCTTCTGACTCCCCGCTCAGGTTCCCATCCCCCTGCCACTCTAGTTTAAACCTTCCCCAACAGCACTAGCAAACACCCCCGCGAGGACATTGGTCCCGGTCCTGCTCGGGTGTAACCCGTCACGCTTCTCATAGTCCATTATGAGAAGTCATTGGAGCTTGGAGAAGATGGGGTATGGAACTTTGTGTATGTGAGGATATATTTTGGATGATTAGTTATGGAAAAGGACCAGGAACAATCAAATATGAAAATACTCAACAGGAGGAGGGCTAATTTCAGTGAGTTGAAAGGGGATCTGGCCCAGATGGATTGGAATCAAAGATTGGTAGGTAAAACTGTAAATGAGCAATGGGAAGCCTTCAAAGGAAGGGTGGGGCTGATTAGGGACCAAAAAGGAGACCTTCTTGCGGAGGCAGAGGGCATACCTGAGTTACTAACTAAATAAGTACTTTGCATCTGCCTTCACTGAAGATGTTGCCAATGTCACAATAAAAGAGGAGATAGTAGAGAAATTGGATAGGATGAAAATAGATAGAGATACTAGGAAGGCTAGCTGTGCTCAAAGTAGAAAAGTCACCTGGTCCGGATGGGATGCATCCTAGGCTGCTGAGGGAAGTAAGGGTGGAGATAGCGAAGGCTCAGGCCACAATCTTCCAATCCTCCTTTGATATGGGAATGGTGCCAGAGGACTAGAGGATTGCAAATGTCATACCCCTGTTCAAAAAAGGGGAGAGGGATAAACCCAGCAACTACAGGCCAGTCTGCCTAATGTGGTGGGGAAACTTTGGAGATAATAATCTGAGACAAAGTTAATTGTCACTGGGAAGAAAATTAACCCAAAATATGGGTTAATGACAGCCAGCTCAGATTTGTTAAAGGCAAATCGTGTTTGACTAACTTGATTGAGTTCTCTGATGAAGTAATGAATTAAAGGGGCAGTGGCAGTATGGATACGAAAGTGGCTAAGAGACAAAACAAATGGTGAACAGTTGTTTTTCAGACTGGAGGGAAGTAAACAGTGGTGTCCCCCAGGGGGTCAGTATTAGGACCATTGCTCCTTTTGATACATACTAATGACCTGGACTTGGGTAAACAGGGCATAATTTCAAAGTTTGCAGATGACACAAAACTCGGAAATGTAGTAAACAGTGTGGAGGATAGTAACAGACTTCAGGTGGACATAGACTGGTGAAATGGGCAGACACATGGCAGATGAAATTTATCGCAGAGGAGTGGGAAATTATAACGGTTTAGCATAACTTCTTGCATTTATACTCTATGCATCTGTTTATAAAGCCAAGTATCCTGTATGCTTTCTTAAAAGCCTACTCAACTTATCCTGCCACCTTCAAAGATTTTTGTATGTACTTCCCCCCCCCCCCCCCCCCCCCTCCTTTTTAAAAATTGTACCATTTAGTTTATATTGCCTCTCCTCTGACCAAAATGCATCGTGGAGTAGTTTTGGCCGAGGAGAGGGAGCAACAATGCAGCATTCGGTGATTCAGTCAGACTTGGCAGTGGACTGCCTGGTTGGTTATTCACCACGAACATACAAGTTTGAGTATGTGGAAGTAGTTCTCGTACTGGAGGTGCGATGCAGGGAGGCTGAGGGTATTGAAAGTGGAGTTGAGGTTGCTGTGGCGAAGCTTGACTGGTATCAGTGTCATCACGGGTGGGAGGTCATAGTTAGGCTGCTTGTGTGGGGGTGGGGGGAGGTTTTTCCCTAGGGATAGAAAGTGACAGTCGAGGGTTTTGGGCCAGACGTAAGGAGAGTGGAGATGAGAAAGTGGTCAGAGAGCTGTATCACTGATTGGTCTGGAGGCCCAGTTTGATGACTAGGGTCATCTTTAGTTTGTTCTCTGTTATGGGAGATGAAGACTTCAGTTCTTTGATGTGGAGATGCCGGTGATGGACTGGGGTTGACAATTGTAAACAATTTTACAACACCAAGTTATAGTCCAGCAATTTTATTTTAAATTCACAAGCTTTCGGAGATTTTCTCCTTCCTCAGGCAAATGTTTCAAGATCTCCTTGAAGCCTACGCATTTATACATATTGAACAATAATAAATGGTGTTTACAGACTGCCCCTGCAACTGCCCGTTGCCAAGGCAATCACCGTGTTCAGACAGAGAGGTGTTACCTGCAGAACCTCCGAATACACATTCAATAAAAAAACAAACAGGGAAAAAAAACAGAAAAAAAAAACACAGAGAGAGGCAGAAACATCCGGAAGGCAGAGAGAGCCAGCAAATGACCCATTATATTAAAAACAGATAACATTTGTTCGCTGGTGGGGTAACGTGTAGCGTGACATGAACCCAAGATCCCGGTTGAGGCCGTCCTCATGGGTGCGGAACTTGGCTATCAATTTCTGCTCGACGATTTTGCGTTGTCGTGTGTCTCGAAGGCCGCCTTGGAGTACGCTTACCCGAAGGTCGGTGGATGAATGTCCATGACTGCTGAAGTGTTCCCCGACTGGGAGGGAACCCTCCTGTTTGGCGATTGTTGCGCGGTGTCCGTTCATCCGTTGTCGCAGCGTCTGCATGGTCTCGCCAATGTACCATGCTCTGGGGCATCCTTTCCTGCAACGTATGAGGTAGACAACGTTGGCTGAGTCACAGGAGTATGAACCATGCACCTGGTGGGTGGTGTCATCTCGTGTGATGGTGGTATCTGTGTCGATGATCTGGCATGTCTTGCAGAGGTTACCGTGGCAGGGTTGTGTGGCGTCGTGGACGCTGTTCTCTTGAAAGCTAGGTAGTTTGCTGCGAACGATGGTCTGTTTGAGGTTGGGTGGCTGTTTAAAGGCGAGTAGTGGAGGTGTGGGGATGGCCATAGCGAGGTGTTTGTCCTCATTGATGACATGTTGAAGGCTGCGGAGAACATGGCGTAGTTTCTCCGCTCCGGGGAAGTACTGGACGACAAAGGGTACTCTGTTGGTTGCGTCCCGTGTTAGTCTCCTGAGGAGGTCTATGCGATTTTTTGCTGTGGCCCGTCGGAACTGTCGATCGATGAGTCGAGCGTCATATCCCGTTCTTACTAGGGCGTCTTTCAGCGTCTGTAGGTGTCCATCGCGTTCCTCCTCGTCTGAGCAGACCCTGTGTATTCGCAGGGCCTGTCCATAGGGGATGGCCTCTTTGACGTGGTTAGGGTGGAAGCTGGAAAAGTGGAGCATCGTGAGGTTGTCCGTGGGCTTGCGGTAGAGTGAGGTGCTGAGGTGCCCGTCTTTGATGGAGATTCGTGTGTCCAAGAAAGAAACTGATTCTGAGGAGTAGTCCATGGTGAGCTTGATGGTGGGATGGAACTTGTTGATGTTATCGTGTAGTCTCTTTAGTGATTCCTTGCCGTGGGTCCATAGAAAGAAAATGTCGTCGATGTATCTGGTGTATAGTGTTGGTTGGAGGTCTTGTGCAGTGAAGAAGTCCTGCTCGAACTTGTGCATGAAAATGTTGGCGTATTGGGGTGCGAATTTGGTCCCCATGGCTGTTCCGTGTGTTTGGGTAAAGAACTGGTTATCGAAGGTGAAGACATTGTGATCCAGGATGAAGCGGATGAGTTGTAGGATGGCTTCCGGAGATTGGCTGTTGTTGGTGTTGAGTATTGATGCTGTCGCAGCGATGCCGTCATCGTGGGGGATACTGGTGTATAGTGCCGAGACGTCCATCGTGGTGAGAAGTGTTCCTGGTTCAACTGGTCCGTGGGTACTGAGTTTTTGTAGGAAGTCTGTAGTGTCACGACAGAAGCTGGGGGTTCCCTGTACGATGGGTTTCAGGATGCCCTCGATGTATCCAGAGAGGTTCTCACACAGGGTTCCGTTGCCTGATACGATGGGACGTCCGGGTGTGTTGGCTTTGTGTATCTTTGGGAGGCAGTAGAAGTCTCCCACGCGGGGATTACGTGGGATGAGAATGCGTAGGATGCTTTGAAGGTCTGGATCGAAGGTCTTGATCAGTTTGTTGAGCTGGTGGGTGTGTTCTTTGGTCGGATCTGCGGGTAACCGTCTGTAGTGTTCCTGGTTGTCCAGTTGTCGGTATGCTTCTTTGCAATAGTCTGTTCTGTTCTGTATGACTATGGCTCCTCCTTTGTCCGCTGGTTTGATGACGATGTTGCGGTTGGTCTTGAGAGCGTTGATGGCGTTGCGTTGTGCTCGGGTGACATTCTGGATTGTCTTCTGAGTGCGGCTGATGAATCTGGCATTGACGCATTTCCTGACAGCTTGAGCATACATGTCCAGCTGAGGGCAGCGACCCTCCGGAGGAGTCCAGTTTGACTCTTTCCTCTTCGGTTGCTGTACCGCGGATCCCTCTGTCTGCTGTTCCGGATCGTCGATTGTCTCATTGGGTTCGCTGCTGAAATCTTGGGGTTTGTGGTAGAATTCCCGGAGCCTCATTCTCCTGATGAATTCCTCTGTGTCCGCCGCGAGACTAGTGGGGTCCATTTTGGTAGTGGGGCAGAAATTGAGCCCTCGGCTGAGAACTTCGATTTCGTCTGGTTGAAGGGTGTGGTCGGATAAATTGACAATAGACTTCCCTGTGGTTGCAACCGTGGTACCAGGGGAAGCTTGGTCGTTGCTGGTGGTGATGCCGAGTTTCTCAAGCTTCCTGCTCTTGGTTTTCATGTAGGCAGCGTAGTTCCGTTGCCTCGTCTGTTTGGCGGTATAACGTAGCTGGTCTGCTGTGTCCTGAGTACAGGTTGAGAGTATGGACTCTATCTTGGTTTCGAGGTTGTGGCGTCTGCTGTAGAGTTGGTGTATGAGATGGTTGCGGAGTGTGCGAGAGGTACGGCGGCAGAGTCTCTCAGCGTAATCCGAGTTGTATGTGGACTTGAGTGGGTTCGTGATCTGGAGTCCTTTCGGGATCTTGTCTGCTTTCTTGCAGCTCTGTAAAAACTTGATGTCTGTGTCTAAATGCGCGATCTTCTTGGATATCCTTTCCACTGTGAGCCGGCAGTTTGTGGTGTCGATGGTAGTCATGATGTGGAGATGCCGGTGATGGACTGGGGTTGACAATTGTAAACAATTTTACAACACCAAGTTATAGTCCAGCAATTTTATTTTAAATTCACAAGCTTTCGGAGATTTTCTCCTTCCTCAGGCAAATGTTTCAAGATCTCCTTGAAGCCTACGCATTTATACATATTGAACAATAATAAATGGTGTTTACAGACTGCCCCTGCAACTGCCCGTTGCCAAGGCAATCACCGTGTTCAGACAGAGAGGTGTTACCTGCAGAACCTCCGAATACACATTCAATAAAAAAACAAACAGGGAAAAAAAACAGAAAAAAAAAACACAGAGAGAGGCAGAAACATCCGGAAGGCAGAGAGAGCCAGCAAATGACCCATTATATTAAAAACAGATAACATTTGTTCGCTGGTGGGGTAACGTGTAGCGTGACATGAACCCAAGATCCCGGTTGAGGCCGTCCTCATGGGTGCGGATGTCTCAGTTCTTTGAGACATTGCTGTCAATTGGTTTCAGTATCCAACACTTTAAATAGTGATTGCTTACTGGAGAGAACTAGATATGGGGAATTCATTTATTTTATTGCCTGCCAGTAGGTTATTCATGCTAGTCTTTTCTGCTGTATTCATAATTATCTCAAGATTATTTATAATTTTGAAGCTAATAACATTAATGTTGAAAAAAAAAATCATTTATGTCGGGAAACTTTACTTTCTGACCTTCAGTTTAATCAAATTATCATGAAGATAAAATTAAATTTCTTATTTATACATTTGTTCCAATGGCCAGTGTTAGTGTTGGTGGAAGAGAATCCTCACAGGGTGTGCATTTTTTCCCTCTTAATTTTTGGTCAGGACAGGAAAAATGTGAGTTCTGTATCACATAGTGTTATGAAACTTAGCCATCGAGCTGGAATGATAGTTGAAATCAAGATTTACACTGTGGCCTCAAAGTCCTGCATTCTGCTACAAGAGCCTCATGCTCAATCATGATATATATTTTAATTAAAATTACAGGATTCCGAAATGTCGAACCATTTTCTAATATACATTATCCTGTTTCATGTCATGATTAGCTGCAGTTAACCAGGCTTCTGTCAGCTCGAGATGCTTCTGTTTTGTGACCAACGGTTGGGACCTACAGTTGCCAATCCTACATAGGGATCTGCCCCAGAAAAGAGCGCAGAATTTAGCGGTGAAGAGCTGGGACTCATGCTGCCTGCATTTGAGGTGTCAGAGGGGCCTGTGCCCTTGAAGCCGTGGAATGTATAACTGGAGTTAATGATTGGAGTAGAGACCATGTCAGAATTTAAGAATTGGATAGAAAGACAGATAGTTGAAGGAAAGGGGAATAAAGGGATATGGGAACAGCAGGCACATGGGAATAGGACTACTGTTCATATGGAAGATAAACAACACTGACTGGATAGGCTGAGTGGCTTATTTCTGTGTTGTACTTTCTATGTAATTCTGTGTAATTTGTTTTTCTCTTTCCACCCCACCCCCCCCAAATCGCACCTGTGCACACCATTTGATTAATTCTTTCTTTTGGATTAAATTAATCCCTTCTGTCGTTCTTCAATTCTTCTTTCCCATGCTGATTTTTATTTTACCTCCCTACAATGCAGTAATCTTGGTTCCTTTTGAAAATGGTTCAACTGGAAATCATTCCTTTATATTCATGATTATGTGCAGTAAATTATCAGTTGAGTTATTTTAAGCATTTTGTGGTCTTCAAGTTTGAAAATGAAGTCTGGTAAACTAACCAGGAATAATATAGTCTAGTTTTATAAGTTCCCTTGTTCAAAGTTATTAAAGTGCCAGAATTTCTTGCTGTGGTTAAACAGTGTCCCATATTGATTTATTCCTTCAGAATGGTTAGCATTTTGCACCATGTTGGAACAGTTCTTCAACAGTTTACAGATCCTGTGCTCAATAATCAACTTGGGCCCTGTGAAATGAAGAAGTTATATTCTTGTGTTCTTTTAATCCCTTTTTCAAAAAGAGCTAACTGCTGGACCATCACTGAATCCGAATATTACAATTAGCTGTTTTTAAACTTTCTTTTTAGGTTGTACTATAGGTTGATGTACCATAGGTTGTTTCTATACTTTGCCTGTGAGATAGTCAGCATTATAGTTTTTAAGAATAGAAATTTTAAAATGGTATAGATAGAAAATTGGTCCTTTATTTCAAGAATTCTGACACTGGTGTTACGTTTTTAAGAAGAAAAAGTCGGCACTATTTGAAGTGGCTGAAGTGGTACCAGTTATGACCAATAACTATGAAGAAAATATCCTCAAAGGCGTACGGGAGTCCAGCTACTCCCTGGACAGTTCCATAGAGCTGCTGCAGAAGGATGTAGTGCAGCTTCACGCACCTCGCTACCAGTCCATGCGCAGGGTAAGTAGGATGAAACTTTCTGGTTCAGTAGACTCTTAAAAAGGTTCAAGTTTGTTTGTTTTCAGACCAGCACATAATAGTCTCATCTGTGAGCCTGCTATAAGGTGACACTACAAAAAAAAAGGAAAAAAACTTGGAATCTGAAAATCAAAACAGAAAATGCTGGAATAACACAGAGCTCTTTCATTATCTGAAGAGAAAAAGTAGATTCATGTTCTGGGTGTAGATCTTTTGTCAACAGATAAGGTCTACAGCCCAAACAGCTATTAATACTCTTGCATGTGTATAACCATTTATCCGTTCTAACGCACACCTTATCTTGATTTGCTGTGGTTTCTGTATCTCACCAATACAGAATCTAGTGTAACTCCAGTTTAAGACAGCTGATCCTCAGCATGATTTGATTTATCAGATGCACTGCAAGATCAGCAGTACCAAGCAAATATATTTTAATTTTTAGTTTTGATGTTTTCAAAAGTTTCCTGGACTGCCTCTATTTTTAATTAATGAAGAGCTGACTGTCCTGTTAGTTTATTTTACTGGCACTAACAATGCTATACCAGCAGTTTGATGCCAGTGAGCAGATGGATGTAAATATGTGTGCACAGATCTATTTTGCCTGAGTAGAGAGGTATAGACCCAACAACATAACTGTGGGTCCAAGTTTCAACAACCACAGAATATGAGTGTTGAATAATAATCCAATACAAATTGAAGGTCTTAGTTTGACGTTTGAGTTGCCCTGCTTCAAAAGTGCATACAGCCATTTCCCAAACGCTCTTGCTTTGTTTGAAATAGTGGGCTTTGCACCTGTTGCAGTTCCAAAGTGGTTTCAAATACAGTAATTTCAAATAGATGTAAACTTTGCATTATAAACTGCCCAGATACTTCCTTTTAATTTGTAGTGTCAAGACTGCTCTTGACCCTACAAGGTCAAGATGCTGGTTAACCACAAAGGTAACCTGGAAAGTAATTTGACCACGGCAACCTGATCATCTGCAGGGAGCAATTTAACCCAACAAGTGACTAAACTTTGTCGTCCATGTAGGTTAGACTCTTAACTACTCCACAAAAATAATGCATATCGATTCTTGCGTTGCACATGTAGACTGGCACTGAAATACAAGATACTTTCAATCTTTGAGACCAAAAAAAATAGTGAAAGCAGCTGTTGGAAATGCATAGTGCCTCTGACCTCTAGCTTATCTTGTACCCTGAACTACAACCAAAGTTATCAAACTTGACAAAGAAAAATAACTCAGATTGACATCACTGAAATTTTGTGGTTGCTGTTTCTGATGTGAACCCCGTTTAATGCCTATGTGGGAATTTCCCCCCTCTCAGGATGTAATTGGCTGTACTCAGGAGATGGACTTTATCCTTTGGCCACGGAATGATATAGAGAAGATGGTCTGTCTCCTGTTCTCCAAGTGGAAGGGTTCAGATGGTGAGCCTTTCAGGCCTGTTCAGGTACTGTTTCTTTATTCATTGGTACATAAGCATGTAGAATGAATTCTGTCCATATAGTTTTTCCTCTTTGCAAAATTGATCTGGGTTATGAGTTTGCCAAGCTTTGTCGACATTGCCAGCTGTTTTTTAATTGGTTCAACGATTTATGTACAGAATTCATGTTTTAAATACACTCTAGACAAAATGTGGTTTGAACTTTGGATTGATGTTGCAGATGATTTCTTTGAGTATATGGGATTCATTTCAAACATCACTCAAATGTCACCTGCATTTTGACGGAATGGATACCTGTTTTGTGGTACTTGCAATGTTGTTTTGACTGATACTGTGTAGATGAATCTTTTTCTTGTTTTTTCTGTTTTGCCCCTCCTGGCAGTGTTGACTGCATGCTGGGTGGTTTCATAGGTGCTGGGCACCATGTGACACCTTGCTGAAATGGATTATTCATCTGTGAATCTTGACTGAGTTCATGCAGGTTATTTGATTATGGGGTGTGATGGCCAAGCCTGACCCTCCCCTCATCTGGAGTCCACATACATACACTTCTAGCAAGGGTAACTGGATAGAGCCCAGGAGCAGGAGTCCTGGCAGATGTTCCCCTTTCTGAGTAGAGGTGCTGAGACACAATTGCAGTATCCCTACATCCATCCTAGCTGAAATCAGTTAACTCGCATGAATCAGGAATTGAACCTGGGACTTCCCTGTTGTCTGTTCAGCTGTTCACCAGATACTTGTTGAGCTTGTGGCTGAGCCACAAATCCTGTTTTTTAATATTACTTTATTTTTAAATATTTGCTGTTGTGCATGCAGGCCAAGTTTGAGTTTCATCATGGTGATTATGAGAAACAGTTTCTGCACTTACTTAGCCGGAAGGATAAGGCAGGACTCATCATAAACAACCCTAGCCAGTCCATCTTTCTGTTCATTGATCGTCAGCACTTGCAGGTGAGTATAATGCAGATTGGCTTCATGTTTTTCCTAAATCTATTCCGTTTCAGCTACTGCTTAAATAAGAGGTGAAAATAGTGGCGTTGCAGCTGGTGTTAATTGTTTTGAGAACCATCGGAGTTTACAACCTGATTCATTTGCATTTCATGCTGTGCATGTTCTTTAACTGTTATTTTGTGGACTGTTGTAGAAGCATTTTAATGGCACATTGATAGAGCTGTGCTGTTAATTCTGGCTAGCAGTTTGTGTGACAGTAATTATATGCAATCATGCAGAGAACCACTAAGTTAACTTTCTAGGACCTGTGTTGGTCAGTTCCAATTTGAGTGCATTTGTTGACTTGTTCTGTTGACGTTTCATTGAGCTGTTGCTTTTGCAGAAATGCTTGCTGTGAAAGAAGCTGGGCAGGATGCCATTTTCACATATTCAAAGTCTGAAAATAACCTGATTTTTGGATGATAGAAAATAAATTCTTCAATATTGAATTTGAGACTGAGGTTAAGTCTCCATTTCATGTTGGACCCTCAGTCAATGCTGAAGTAACTGATCTCAGCTTCGGTGCTGCAGTTGGCTCCAGAGTGTCTTGGTTAGATAAGGGAAAATCAGCCAGGGTTCTTGCTCCTGATCACTCTACGGTGAGAGTTCCCAGTGTGTGTGGATGGACACTGGCCGAGATGGGATTGACAATGCTGTACTCTCCAGAAGCAGGTAGCCTGCTGGCACTTGCTATCAAAGCTTAAACATGAATAAGGGCATCTTGGATGAGGTAGTGGAAGGTGACCTCTGCCTGTGGAACCAAATCTCTGTGAAGGAGATCTCCGAAGGGATGGAGAGAAAATTGAAAGGGGGGAAAATAATCAAGTTGGAAGGAATTTTACAACTGATAATAAATGACTCATGAATTCAGTGGAAAGTAATGCATAGATTTTTTTTTTTGTTTCTAGCAATTACAAAGCAAATTCCAAACCTGAATAAGTGCCACCATAAACATTATACTATCATTAATTCAAATAGGCCAAACCTGTTTTTTTTTAAGAAAGCGAGTGTTTAATTTGGTGTTTGTGACCTGCATGCAATTGTTTTCCTCCTGGGGGAGACCTTGGGTTTAGGCTGTGCCTTGTTTTCCTCCTGGGGGAGACCTTGGGTTTAGGCTGTGCCTTGTATGCAGGGGTGCCCTACATGCATATCAGTATAGGCAAACCAAAATTACAACATTCAAAATGCTATCATGCTGGATGTGGTGAGAGTGAATACTTTCAATTTTTTTTTTCCCTACCCATCCACCCCAGTTTTTTTTTTCCTCCACAGAAGTTTAATTTCTGGTCCCTGGAATAGTAAAGCTCAGCATTTGCCAATACTGAGGTGGTAATGCATGCTTCATTCTCGGAGACCTTGCTACCACCATCCAGGGTGGCAAAGCAAGCCATTTTGCACCTTTCTGTTATGGACTCATCTGGTGATCTGTCCCGTAGCTGACAACTAAGATGCATTTTGGTAACCTTGGACTCAAAATGGTAGGTCTCTGTGGAAGTGCAAAATAACATTAAACATTCAAATGTCTCAAATTTGGCTTTTTAAAAAATGCCTTTTTACCTGACTAGATTGGAGAAAGGGGGACGTAATATGGGGTAGGCCATTTAGGACTGAGATGAGGAGAAATTTCTTCACTCAGAGGGTGGTGAATCTTTGGAATTCTCTACCCCAGAGGGCTGTGGAGACTCAGTCATTGAGTACATTCAAAACAGATAGATAGATAGATTTCCAGATATTAAAGGCATCAAGGAATATGGGGATGGTCCAGGAAAATGGCGTTGAGGTAGATGATCAGCCATGATCTTGTTGAATGGCGGAGCAGGCGCGAGGGACCAGATGGCCTACTGCTGATCTCATTTCTTATGCTCTAATATGTTACATTGAAAGTACTGTCCCTTACACTTCCCTTAAACACCCAGATAATCTCTATCAGGTAACTGCTCATAATAAAAATCAGTGCATTTCTTCAATTTCTGTATTTTGACTTTTGAAATTAGGGCATGCAAGTACTTCAATGACCTAGCTTTGGTTTAGATTTAATGTGCAGCTGCATTGTAAATTAATAAATTGGGTTTTTTTATGTGACAGTGAACAGTCATGGAATTTTTTTTTCTTTTGCAGACTCCAAAAACTAAGGCCATAATTTTCAAGTTGTGCAGTGTCTGTCTTTACCTGCCACAGGATCAGCTCACCCATTGGGGGGTTGGAACCATTGAGGAGCACCTCCGTCCCTACATGCCAGATTAGGGGCAACAGCCAGCAAAATAGGGAAGACCATAAGAGTCAACAACAGTGAACTCACATTTCATCTTTATTTCTGAGTTTAAGATGATAATCCACTTATGAAAAGAACAGTCTATGTTACAAAGCATAATCATCTTGAATTTTTTTTTTCCAGTTATGTATATCTCAGAACTTTATTTTTTAAGTTATTACCTGCACAGTCACTGTGATAGGCTGCTTTGCAGTTAATCTGCATTGTGTCAACTCCACTTGGAAAACAAAAAAGGTGAAATTTGAAGAGATTGTTTTACATTGACGCATACATACCTGAAATGTACATATTTGTCTTCTCGTTTGTGCTGGTTATGTACCCTGACAATTACTGTAGATGTTATAAGATGTAATGTTAGGGTGAGAAGTGCATTTGACAAGGATTTCAGCAATTAAAGGATACAACTTACAGATGTTGTATAGATGAAGGGCTTTAAAGCTGAAAGCACTATCATTATGGTCCTGACAGAAATTTATATTGGGCACATACTGGTCATAATTTAATAGGGTGACAATAAGCAGCTGAAAAGGGGGGGGTGGGGTGGGGGAGAAATCTTAAAGTACTCATTTAAAAATCTCTTGTGTAATGTAGGCCCTTGTGTGGGCTACATTTGAGTTTACTGGCATGTTCTTTTTGGATTTCTTTCCCTGAGTTGCTATATAAACGTACAAAGGAGTTTTCCTTCTATTCTTTGGGGAGATTTTAGCAGGTTAATAATGGGCAGACTCTGCAAATAACAGAACTGGAGTCTCAAGTAGCTAAACAGCTACAAAATTGTCACTGAAGTTCAATGTTACTGGAATTAAAAAAAAAAGCTTTCCTGTAGCTGAAGCAGCTTATTTATCTAGAAAGTGAGGTTGGGAACTATAAAATGAAGGTAGAAAGTCAAACAGTTATGGATGGTGCACAATGTGCTGGTTGCTGGTAGCACAACTGTGTAAAAGTTAATAAAATGACTAACGAAAAATTACCAGTACTTGCATACAAGAACATGTACCTAAAATTGCTTCTAAAAAAAAAACTTCTGGAGTGTTTCAATTGGGTTATTAAGGGGATTGTTTGTAAGACTTGATTTTGAGCTTGTGCAATTAACGTGAGGCAGGCTACCGAAATGAATCAAAGGGGGAAAAAGCTTTTCTGTGGAGCTGTAAGAAGTCTGAGCTTTCTGGGGTTATTTATGCATGCCTGCCACTTCAGATAAGAACAGCGCTAATCAGTAGCAAATTTGTATTCACCCTCTGTTGAAATTGGAAAAATGAAAATAAATCTTTAATCCATATTCAGAATTGTGGTTTTAATTAGTGGTTGAAATACTGTAACAACTGTAGATACACACCATTTTAATATTTCTAGAGTTACTGGTTGGTTTAGTAAAAAGTGTCAAGTCACATTAACATGTAATAAGAACCTGTTAACGAGGAACATCCCACAAAGTAAAAAAAAAAATCAAGGTGATTTGTGGAGGCAACAATTAAACATGATTTTATGTCTGGTACCAGGGTTGGAATCCAGCTCCGACTGACTGGATGAAAGTCTCCCCCTGTTTGCTGCCTGTAAGGTTGCTACGTGAAGAAAGTGTGGGCATTCATCATGGTTCCTAATAGGTGGGGGTCCGGCAGAAAACTGCCCACTATACACTAATAGTGTTGGGATGGTAGCTGGTCGTAGCTAGTGCTCTTCCAAGGTTGGGTTGAGATGTATTTTTAGGAGGCAGATTTAGTGTAAATCTAAATTGTATTGTTCCTGTTCTGAGAATGCTTGACCATGGCACAAGGTACAAGAAGTGGAAACCTTTTCAAGTCTCAGTGCATGGTATTTTCTCCTTGATCAACATAAAAAATCAATTTTTAAAAATAGCTACTTTTAAAAATAATTAAAAATAAAACTTTAAACAAGCTTGTAACAAAATCTGGTAGCAATTTCATTTTTGTTAGCTGTTGACTTAACATTATCAAGAGATAACAATTTCTTAGGTGGGTTGAATTATTTTGAAACTTCTTAAAATATGCTGAGATGACTAGGTTTTCACATTTATCTACCAAGCTAAAATGTCATTGGGAACAGACTAGCTACAAACTCTGGTTCTTTTTTCTGAAATTACCAAATTTCTCTTGTCCATTGTCCTAGACAACTGGATGTCTGTGGCCAATGAAGTGACCTTCTCAGCAGTTCTCTGCATACTACTATATCTGTTTAAGATGGTGTTTTGTGGACTTCAGTTAAGTTTCTAGGTGTCTTCATAACCTGGATACCATAAAATGTTTCCCAATAGTTTTTTTAAAAATCAGTGCTGATTGATACTTAAATGGTTGGCAAATTGTCTGTTAATCTGGAACACACCATCCTGAAGAGTGCTGAGCTTTTTAAAAGGATAACTTTAAATCCTAAAACACTTTTGCTCTTATACGGTATTGGAGATATCACCTGAGGTCCAGAACTACCGGTTAGAATCATCGAATCTTAATGGCTCAGAAAGAGGGGTGTATTTCTCTGTAATTCATCTAGTCTAATCCCACACTTCTGCTCACTCCCCATATCATTTTATATACATGGGAGCGAAAGGAATGAGTCTGTCCCAATTTTCCTTACAGCCAATGAAGTACTTTTGAAGTGTAGTCATTGCTGTAATATGGAACATGACAGCCAATTTGTTCACAGCAAGATCCCATGACCAGATTTTTTTTTTCAAGTGATGATTGAGGAATAAAAATTGGCCAGGATAATAGGGAGAACTCCCCTGTTCTTTAAAATAGTGCCATGGGATCTTTTCCGTCTACCTGAGGGGGCAGACGGGGGCCTCGGCTTAACGTCTCATCCAAAAGACAGCATTTCCAACTGCAGCACTCCCTCAGTTCTGCACTGAAGTGTCAGCTTAGATTTTGTGCTGAAGTCTCTACAGTGGGATTATGGACACTTAACGTGTTGGTCAGGAGTTCTGTGGTATTTTACCAAACATTAACCTGTTTAAAATAAATGGGTTAGCTTCTGTGCCAAAATAGCAGAGCAATTTCAGACAGGATTAAGCTTTTGTATGCTAGTAATCCACTGCATGCTTTTAGGACTCATGTCCGATAAACAGTGCGCACGTAACTGTTGACCTGGCCTTTCTGCTTCACCGGGTGATGGGCCTGTTGTGCATTTTCTGTTTTTATACTGATCTTGTGGAAGTGACTGTGAGATGTGTACAGAAGGAAAGATAGTATGTTACTTTTCAAATTCAGGTTAAGATAATGAGAGAAATGACAGGTGTGGAGGGAGTGAGACGGAGAATTAGTGAAAAACCAGCAAAGACAATTCCAGGAAGAGAGGCTTGTTAAAATTTTGCCTAAGAAATGCCACAGATCAACTTTTGGAAAAATGTCAGTCCCCCAAATCCAAAAACCTCAGCCTCACTTGGAACTAAGCTCTTTATAAGGCAGGCATTCAGCATGGATATTTTACATATTTCCATAGTGGTTTTCCAATGGAAGCATAAAGCATCATGTGAAGCCAGTTAACATATAATCAGGTATGCTCAAACCACTTTAAAATGCCCACTTTGAAACTAGCCATGTTTGAACAATTCCCTTTTCTTACTTTCAATTGCATTACGGTATTTCACTAACTTTTTCCCCCTTGGGTATTCTTACAATGGAATGGCCCTGCTCATAAACCAAACTTGGCTAACGAGAGTAAAAGCAAAATACTGCAGACACTGGAAATGAAACAAAAAACAGCGGGTCAGTTAGACTCGGGACAGAACAGACAAATTAATGTTTCAGGTGTGGAGTCTTCCATTTCTGACAAAGGGTCCATATTGGAAAACATTAATATGTCTGTTCTCCACAGCTGTTGACAGACCTGCTGAATGTTGCCTGAATTTTCTGTTCTTGTTTCTTGCATGAGTTGGACTGAATGGTGCTGGTCTGAAACAGGTTGACTTACTATAGCGTATTGAAATTTGAGTGCCCTGAGATATAAAGAAAAGCATTATCTGGCAGTTTTAAATTAAAACTTATTTGGCTTACAGTGCAATTTTTTTATTTTTTGGCAAGTAAGACTAAACATGGACTTCTGATAACTGAATTGAAAGCACAATCTACAAAGTGTGAAATTAAATTCTTTAATTTCTGTGTCACGTTTTCCTAGAGCACAGTAACTCCATTCAAACACAAGAACACTTGTGAGTCAAGAAGTTATTCAGCTGCCCAAATGCTTTGTGTGTCGGCCTTGAGCTAGGAGTTTCCCTGTTACTTTGCTAGTCAAATCCACAGTCGTAAATGCGAGTGTTTTACCTTCCTTCAGCACCTGAGCAGTTATGATAATATCCTCTCCCAGTTTAGCTGCATTCATGTACCTGAAATGAGAAGCAATGACAGGCCTCACAATATTACATTTTCAGCTATCGAGAAATCCACAATTGTTGGACATCAATGTTAGTTCAAAAAAAAGTCGAATATAAATCCTATTATGCAATTTCCCTAAAATTAATCCCCATTCATGCTTTTTTTTCCAATTAAACCCTGGCTGTTTTCCCCCTCCCTCTTTTGCAGGGTCACTGAGGCCAATTGTAGAGCCCCTTATTGCCCTTCCTATTAAGATCAATGAACTTGGCAAGACCAGGAATCAAACCTGGGATTTTCTTTGTCTGTATTGCTCACCTGCCTTGCTGAGGCATCGGGGGAGTGAAAATGTATCCTATATTAAAATCTACTGCATGTTTAGTAATATGAAAAACCTGTTTCCACTGGCAGGAGGGTCGGTGGCCAGAAAATTCAGATTTATGATGATTAACAAAAGAGGGGAGATGAGAATTTTTTTTTACACAGCGAGTTGTTATGATCTGGACTGCAATGCCTGAAAGGGTGGTGGAAGCAGATTCAATAGTAACTTTCAAAAGGAAACTGGATATATATTAAAGGAAAAATTTGCAGGGCTATGGGGAAAGAGTAGAGGAGTAGGACTAATTGGATAGCTCCTTCAAAGAGCCAGCACAGGCACGATGGGCCAAATGGCCTCCTGTACTGTATGATTCTATGTCCTGCTTTTTTACAGCTTCATTTCTCTGCTATTACAGATAGTTCAAAACATCAATAGCATCACTACCACATTTTGCATTTGAAAGCAATCCTGTACGTAGGATGCTATAAATTACTGTGCGTCAAGACTTTAGCACTGCTACCGTACCACCAAAACAATTTAGTTATATTTACCAAGTTTTGAAAATTGTACTCACGTTACATTCATGTCTATACTAACTCCTGGTAACGCCCGTTCTGTAGTAAGTAAGGCTGCCGTTGATACCACATCAATAAGAGTAGCAGTTAGTCCTCCATGCAGAGTGCCTGCTCGGTTCACATGTTCCTCTTCCACATTCATTTCACAGACTATTTTCCCAGGATTAGCTGCAACAACGGTCATCTGGAAAAAGGCACAATTATAATTCAATCAGAAATTAGCTTGCCTTTTAAAAATAATCTATTTTGCTAAAAAGCATAAGCACTGTTCCTTATCAGACGTCAAACCGAAGCCCCTTCCCAGGTCGATGTAAAAGATCCCATGACGGTATTTCGAAGAAGAGCAGGGGAGTGCTCCTCGGTGTCATAGCCAATTTCTATCCCTCAACTAACATCACTAAAACAGATTACCTGGTCATTATCATGTTGCTGTTTGTGGGACCTTGCTGTGCGCAAATTGGCTGCTGCGTTTCCTACATTACAACAGTGACTACGCTTCAAAAGTACTTCATTGGTTGTAAAGCGGTGTGGGACGTCCTGAGGTAGTGAAGGCTGCAAAATAAATGCCAGTCTTCCTTTATTGACAAACAATGCAGTTGATTACTGCAGTAAACTTATCAAGATCATAAAATATCCATAAGGCTGCAGCATAAAACCTCTATTTCTTGCTCCTAAACAGGAAATATTAATCTCTAAAGAAAGTAACAATTACACCACAGTGGGGGTTGGATCAAAGGTTTGGTAGAAGACCACGGGGGACTATTTTCTTGAGCAAACTAACATCAGCTTTAACTAAGCCACAATCCTCCAAGCACCAAAAGCTTTAGTGTAGCATATTCTCGCAGCAGAGAAGGCAGTCGTTCGGCCCATCATGCTTGTAGCGGCTCTTTGAAAGTGCTATCCAATTAGTCCTTGTCCCCTGCTCTTTCCCCATAGCCCTGCAAGATTTTCCTCTTCAAGTATTTATCTAATTCCTTTTTGAAAGTTACTATTGAATCTGCTTCCACCACCCTTTCAGGCAGTGCGTTCCAGATCATAACAACTCGCTGCAACATAAAAATTTCTCATCTCCCCTCTGCCTCTTTTGCAATGTAGAACATGAATGCAGAACGATGCCCACACATGTACTTTCTTAAAAACCCTTAAGGAGACACCCTTAATCAACCAAAGAATGTAATAAAAGTGTCCCCATTTTAGAGGGGCACAATTAATAGAAACTTTAATCATAAAAAACAATGGAAACTTAAATTAAATGATAACATTGCCACCCGTGCCCAATATGCCCTCCAGTCGTTGAAGGCCTCGAGTGTACCTGCAGACAATGTGTGCTCCCTCTCCAGGGCTGCCCGGCCACGGATAAAGCTGTGGAAGGGAGGCTGGCAGCCAGAGCGACTGCCCCCACGGGTCATGTCCAACCTGGAGCTGTGGATGGCCACCTTAGCTGGGCCCAGGAGCAGACCCCCGACTTGGCCGTGTCCTCCTCCTCCCCCCCCCCCCCCCCCCCCCCACCCCACTCCGGGTGGCCAGAAGTTTAGGAGCAGCCCCTTCAAATAGTAGAACAGGGGCTGCAACCTCTCACACTCAGTGTAAATGTGAAACACGGACTCACGCAGGCTGTAAAAGTTACAGGCAGCCTGGGAGTCCGTGAAGCGACTTGAAACCCTATTGGACGGTACTGCTTCGCGCAACACTCTCCACCCCACATACTCAATGGTGCAGGGGAGGACTCCCACATTAGAGCCCTCCATTGGGGTTCCCATCCTCTGCCGGAAGGCAAGACGGTACGCTAAGGAGTGTCCAGACGGAAGACGAGGAGGTGGAGAGTGTGCAGGAGCAGCCTGTACAGGAATTCCCACGGTGCAGAATGAAATGGTACGGAGGGGATTTCCGAGAGACAGCTCAATTGTGAAGCACAGGCTCCTGAGGGAGGTTTCGGGGCCTCGCGCTGATGAGAAATTCCATCCAAACCAGGGTCAGCTCAGATGGGATCGCTCCACACACTCGAGTATCCTCGACACACCTAGTGACATGAGGGCCAAGTGTGACTTTTAGCGCCTGGACGGCTTTGACCGTGGGCCAGAGGTAGCGCCAGGACATCCGTGCTGCCAAAGTTTCTGGCGACATCCAGCACGTCCCACATATGCTTGTTTGTCTATTGGCTTATGACGTGCTTTTAAATTCATTATTCTGAAAAACACAACCACCACTGTAGCCCTCTGAAAAATGATGAGATTATCAAAATCCTAAACATAGACATAGAAAATAGGAGCAGGAGTAGGCCATTCGGCCCTTCGAGCCTGCTCCGCCATTCAATATGATCATGGCTGATCCTCTATCTCAATACCATATTTCCACTCTCTCCCCATACCCCTTGATGCCTTTTGTATCTAGAAATCTATCTAGCTCCTTCTTAAATATATTGTGACTTGGCCTCCACAGCCTTCTGTGGTAGAGAATTCCACAGGTTCATCACCTTCTGATTGAAGACATTTCTCCTCATCTCAGTCCTAAATGTCCTACCCCGTATCCTGAGACTGTGACCCCTCGTTCTGGACCCCCCAGCCAGGGGAAACATCCTCCCTGCATCCAGTCTGTCTAACCCTGTCAGAATTTTATATGTTTCAATGAGATCCCTTCTCATTCTTCTAAACTCGAGTGAATACAGGCCGAGTCGACCCAATCTCTCCTCATACGACAGTCCTGCCATCCCAGGAATCAGTCTGGTGAACCTACGCTGCACTCCCTCTATGGCAAGTATATCCTTTCTTAGGTAAGGAGACCAAAACTGCACACAATACTCCAGGTGTGGTCTCACCAAGACCCTGTATAACTGCAGTAAGACGTCCTTGCTCCTGTACTCAAATCCTCTTGCAATGAAGGCCGAAATACCATTTGCCTTCCTAACTGCTTGCTGCACCTGTATGTTTGCTTTCAGCGACTGGTGTACAAGGACACCCAGGTCCCTTTGTACATCAACATTTCCCAATCTGTCACCATTTAAATAACACTCTGCCTTTCTGTTTTTCCTTCCGAAGTGGATAACTTCACATTTATCCACATTATACTGCATTTGCCCACTCTCTCAACTTGTCTAAATCGCCTTGAAGCCTCTTTGCATCCTCCTCACAACTCACAATCCCAACTAGTTTTGTGTCATCAGCAAACTTGGAAATATTACATTTGGTTCCCTCATCCAAATCATTGATATATATTGTGAATAGCTGGGGCCCAAGCACTGATCCCTGCGGTATCTCACTAGTCACTGCCTGCCACCCGGAAAAAGACCCATTTATTCCTACTCTTTGTTTCCTATCTGTTAATCAATTTTCAATCCATGCCAGTATATTACTGCCAATCCCATGTGCTTTAGTGTTGCACACTAACCTCTTACGTGGGACTTTATTAAAGGCCTTCCGAAAATCCAAATAAATCACATCTACTGGTTCTCCCTTATCTATTCTACCAGTTACATTCTCAAAAAACTCCAGTAGGTTTGTCAAACATGATTTCCCTTTCATAAAGACTGTAAAGACCTGGGTGTCCTTGTACACCAGTCACTGAAAACAAACATGCAGGTGCAGCAAGCAGTTAGGAAGGCAAATGGTATGTTGGCCTTCATTGCAACAGGATTTGAGTACAGGAGCAAGGACGTCTTAGTGCAGTTATACAGGGCCTTTCATTAGACTTTGTCTAATCCCTTTGATATTTTCTAAGTGTCCTGTTATCACATCCTTTATAATACTCTAGCATTTTCCCTATTACCGGTGTTAGGCTAACCGGTCTGTAGTTCCCTGTTTTCTCTCTCCCTCCTTTGTTAAATAGTGGGGTTACATTTGCCACCCTCCAATCTGCAGGAACTGTTCCATAATCTATAGAATTTTGGAAGATGACAACTAATGCACCCACTATTTCCATGGCTACCTCTTTCAGTACTCTGGGATGCAGATTATCAGGCCCTGGGGATTTATCGGCTTTAAGTCCTATTAATTTCTCCAGCGCTATTTTTTTACTAATACTAATTTCCTTTAATTCCTCCTTCTCACTAGTCCCTTGGTTCCCTAGCATTTCTGGGAAGTTATTTGTGTCCTCTTCCATGAAGACAGAACCAAAGTATTTGTTTAATTGTTCTGCCATTTCCTTGTTCCCCATTATAAATTCTCCTGTTTCTGACTGTAAGGGACCTACATTTGTCTTCACTAATCTTTTTCTTTTTACATACTTGTAGAAGCTTTTACAGTCCACTTTTATGTTCCTTGCAAGTTTACCCTCACACTCTATTTTTTCCCCTCTTAATCAATCTCTTGGTCCTTTTTTGCTGAATTGTAAACTGCTCCCAATCCTCAGGCTTGCTATTTTTTCTGGCAACTTTATATGACTCCTCTTTGGATTTAATACTATTCTTAATTTCTTTTGTTAGCCATGGTTGGGCCGCTTTTCCTTTTGTGTTTTTGCGCCAGAAAGGAATGTATAATTGTTGCAATTCATGCATTCGTTCCTTAAATGTTAGCCATTGCCCTATCCACTGTCATGCCTTTTAATGAAGCTTCCCAATCTATCATAGCCAACTCACTCCTCATACCTTCGTAGTTTCCTTTGTTTAGATTTAGGACCCTAGTTTCGGATTGGACTACTTCACTTTCCATCTTAAATGAAGAATTCTATCGTGTTATGGTCCTTCCCTAAAGGACCCCGCACAACAAGATTATTAATTAACCCCTTCTCATTGCACAATACCCAATCTAGGATAGCCTGTTCTCTGGTTGGCTCCTCAACGTACTGGTCTAAAAAACCATCTTGTACACACTCCAGGAATTCATCCTCCACAGTATTATTGCTAATTTGGTTTGGCCAGTCTATATGTAGATTACAGTCACCTATGATTACTGTAGTATCCTTGATACATGCATCTCTAATTTCCTGTTTGATGCCATTCCCTACATTACCACTACTGTTTGGAGGCCTAGAGACAACTCCCACCAGTGTTTTCTGCCCCTTGGTGCTTCTTAACTCCACCCAGACTGATTCTACAAAATCCTCAAGGATCTTGTTTTCTTATAAATGTTTACATAACATAACATTAGTATAAGTCATTAAAATAATATTGCTTCGTAATGTGATATAACATTATCCTTAATCGGGAACAATGAGCACTGTATCTTCGAATACATTAGAGTAAAATTAAAATATTTTGGTCAATGAGGGATGTGATTTTATATTAAACCCATCACATGTTCTATATAAAAAATGATACAGATATTAACAATTTGCATGTGTATAGCACCCCTTTCATAGCAGACAATTTCAAAATGGTTTACATTGGGGAAAAGATACTGTCAAGGTTACAGGAAAGATTAAAAGGGGAAATAGAGAGCATCATAGAAAAGATAGGTCTTTAGGAGGTTTTAGAATAAAAGAGAGTAGCAAGGGTGGTAGGGAGCATGTGGAGCTTGGCAAGGACAGGGGCTGCAGGGCTTTGTGCGAGGGAGCTGCAGAGTTCTGGATTAATTGAACTTTGTCAAAAAATGGAGGCCATCAAGGAGAATCTTTGAGAAATCAATCTGTGATGGCATGAATGGTTTATGATGTCAGCCAACGTTGTCTACCTCATACGTTGCAGGAAAGGATGCCCCAGAGCATGGTACATTGGCGAGACCATGCAGACGCTGCGACAACGGATGAACGGACACCGCGCAACAATCGCCAAACAGGAGGGTTCCCTCCCAGTCGGGGAACACTTCAGCAGTCATGGACATTCATCCACCGACCTTCGGGTAAGCGTACTCCAAGGCGGCCTTCGAGACACACGACAACGCAAAATCGTCGAGCAGAAATTGATAGCCAAGTTCCGCACCCATGAGGACGGCCTCAACCGGGATCTTGGGTTCATGTCACGCTACACGTTACCCCACCAGCGAACAAATGTTATCTGTTTTTAATATAATGGGTCATTTGCTGGCTCTCTCTGCCTTCCGGATGTTTCTGCCTCTCTCTGTGTTTTTTTTTCTCTGTTTTTTTTCCCTGTTTGTTTTTTTGTTGAATGTGTATTCGGAGGTTCTGCAGGTAACACCTCTCTGTCTGAACACGGTGATTGCCTTGGCAACGGGCAGTTGCAGGGGCAGTCTGTAAACACCATGTATTATTGTTCAATATGTATAAATGCGTAGGCTTCAAGGAGATCTTGAAACATTTGCCTGAGGAAGGAGAAAATCTCCGAAAGCTTGTGAATTTAAAATAAAATTGCTGGACTATAACTTGGTGTTGTAAAATTGTTTACAAATGAATGGTTTAGGTCTTGGTGCAGGAAAAGGTCACAAGCGGGCAGCGTTCCAGATGTGAAAAATTCCAGTCTAGGCGACTGAGGCAAGTAACTCGTATCTGTTGGACAAGGTCAAGGGCTGAGGCTCCTCCATCTTTGCATCCAGGGTCCCCATACCTGCCTGACTCGCAATCATATCCTCCTGTCCCTGACCACTCACCAACTCTAAACTACTACCTAACCTAAGGGATGTGACTGCCTCCTGGATCAAAGTGTCCAGATAACTCTCCCCCTCTATGATGCATCACAATGTCTGCAGCTCGGACTCCAGCTCAACAACTCTGAGCCGAAGTTCCTCGAGTTGCAGTCACTTACCGCAGATGTGGTTGCCCAGGATCAACCCGGTCTCCACAAACTCCCACATGCTTAGAATATTGCTTATGCTGATTTATGCCCATTTTACATTCGGACGTATTCTAATGAGATTTGCAGGAAATGCAAGTGTAATTTGACATTGGCACAACGGACGTGAGAGTGGTTACATTTTCGGATCTAACTTCCGGTTTGCACCCGCGGAGGAAATTCCAGGCCATTGTTTTGAATGTAAAGCCCTAGAATCTTACAGCTGCCACATTAGTCCTTAAGCACTTCGTTTTAAGAGAAAACTTCAATTGAAGGGCTTCTCGACAGAACAGGAAGACACTTGAATCAAGTGAAGTGGACATGTTCTCCTCAGGATAGGTGGCATCAGCTAAATGGCACTGATTTCTACATGGTTGCGTCTACTTACAGAAGAAAAAGAAACCAACTCCATCACATACCACCCCCCCACACACAAGTTTTGCCCTGTTGATATTATCCCGTACTTGCATGTGTGCAACTCAAAGTTGCACTGACTTGGCATGTACTACAGGAATACGAGCCTAGTCTATGCAACTTTGCACACATGCAAGTACTGGATGACATCAACAGAGAAAAGCTTGAGTATAGATCTAATTGAGGTGTTTATCGTAGAATCATAGAAGGTTACAGCATGGAAGGAGGCCATTCGGCCCATCGTGTCCACGCCGGCTCTATGAAAGAGCAATCCAGCTAGTCCTGCTCCATGCCTTTTCCCCGTAGCCCTGCAAATTTTTTCCTTTCAAGTACTTATCCAGTTCCCTTTTGAAGGCCATGACTGAATCTGTCTCCACCACCCCCTCGGGCAGTGCATTCCAGATCCTAACCACTCGCTGTGTAAAAACGTTTTTCCTCATATCATCTTTGGTTCTTTTGCCAATCACCTTAAATCTATGTCCTCTAGTCGTTGACACTTTTGCCAATGGGATCAATTTCACTCTATCTACTCTGTCTAGACCCTTCATGATTTTGAATACCTCTATCAAATCTCCTTGCAACTGTCTCTGTTCCAAGGAGAACAACCCCAGCTTCTCCAGTCTATCCACGTAACTAAAGTCGCTCATGCCTGGAATCATTCTAGTAAATCTCTTCCAAACCCTCCCTAAGGCCTTCACATCTTTCCTGAAATGCGGTGCCCAGAAATGGACACAATACTCCAGTTGTGGCCAAACCAGTGTTTTATAAAGGTTCATCATGACTTCCATACTTTTGTACTCTATGCCTCTTATTTTTAAAGCCCAGGACTCAGTATGCTTTTTTAAACCGCTTTCTCAACGTGCCCTGCCACCTTCAATGATTTGTGCACATATACATCCAGATCTCTCTATCCTTATACCCCTTTTAGAGTTGCGCCCTCTAGTTTATATTGCCTCTCCTCGTTCTTCACTTTGCATTTTCTGCGTTAAATTTCATCTGCCACGTGTCTGCCCATGTTCATTGTTCACTACCCTTCCAAGTTTTGTGTCATCTTCAAATTTTGAAATTGTGCCCTGTACACCCAAGTCCAAGTTATTAATATATCTCAAGAAAAGCAGTGGTCCCAGCAATGACCCCTGGGGAACACCACTGTATACCTCCCTCCAGTCCAAAAAACAACCGTTCACCACTACTCTCTGCTTCCTGTCCCTTAGTCATGATTCAAGGGTTTGACAGGGTAGATAGAGATGTCAGCACAAATTGCTGTGACATTTACCCATTGGGAACTGGGCTGATGCTGCTCAAACTTAATGCCCTTATAGCCACCAGAAGGAGATTTTCATTGTTCACTACCCTTCCAAGTTTTGTGTCATCTGCAATTTTGAAACTGTGCCCTGTACACCCAAGTCCAAGTCATTAATATATCTCAAGGAAAGCAGTAGTCCCAGCACTAACCCTGGGGAACACCACAGGTAAAGGGGTATTGCGCTACCCAATGCCTATAAGTTGCAAACTTTCAAAGGTCACAGTGTTAGTGTTTGTAGCACCTTAATGTCTGGAAACCGTGCTGTTAAATATCCCATCACACAAAACACCGACTGTGGAAGTCAATAAATTGGATTCAAGCTAGTGTTTCAGGCATTGATTAGTAGGAGGAATTTTCCTAAATCATATCAATGCAGTTGGAACAACTGCTTGCACCCCACACCCAATCTAGGAACTATCAACATTTTCGCTCGAACTGTATAAAGGCAAGTTTAAAAAAACAAATCATGCTCATCAGTCAGATCTTTACAGACAATGTGGGTATGTTGTGGAAGGTTGCTAGTTTCCTGAAATGCACCTGATTAAACCAATGGAATTTGCTTCAGTAAAAGCTAGTAACATTTTGGAATTCATTGCTTGCCGCAAAGCGGTCGGTTATCTACCTTACTCAAAACCCGATCGAAGCCGGTTCCTCCCGTTAAACCCTGGACGACCTGCCTGAAAGCGTTCAAGGACGAACCAGCCATGGCCTTAAATCCTGTCCCGGCTGCAATTCCTGCTTCAACAGACGAAGGGAAGGGGGTTGTAACGAGACTCGTTGTTCGTGCAGCAGCGTGGACTGTTGCACCGCCCTGAGCTCGAGCTCCAGGTGATTGACAGCTCCGCCTCCGCACCAGATCTCACACAGCGCCCCACTGCTGCTAAGTTTCCACAAGTCACAGGCTCAGGCGCTCCCTCTACTACCACAGTCACTAACTTTAGTTCCTTGTAGCTTTTTCATTTTCGATCTGTGCAAGTTTCAGGTCATTTTAAATTCCGCGACGAATTTTCGGCCTCTATTAATTTTTTAAAACATTGTTTTAGTAACCAATCATCTGCATTACTGTAAGACTTTTTAACATTGCCACCTGCAATTTCCTCATTCTCCAAAGCAGCATATATAGCGAAGTGGGAGGAATAAGGAAGCCATTTATTCCTTGGAAGGTAAGAAACTAAATGGAATAGAGGAGCAAGGCGATCTGGCAGCAGAGTTTTAGATGAGCTCAAGTTTATGAAGGGTGGAAGATGGGATGTTGGCCAGGAGAGCATTGGAATAGTGGAATCTGAAGGTAACAAAAGCATGGGTGAGGGTTATAGCAGCAGATGAGCTGAGGCAAGGGCGGAGACGGGCGATGTTACAGAGGCGGAAATGGTGGTCTTGGTGATGGAGAGGATTATGGAGTCGGAAACTCAGCTCAGGGTGAAATAGGACGCAGAGGTTATGAACAATCTGGTTCAACCTGAGACTGGGAGGGAGATGGAACCGGTGGCTAGGGTATGGAGTTTGTGACTTTGATTTTCCCAGTGTTTAATTGGAGGAAATTTCTGCTCATCCAGTATTGGATGCCGGACAAGCAGCCTGACACCAATGAGATAGTGGAGGGGTCAAGAGAGGTGGTGGTGAGGTAGAGCTGGGTGTCCTCGGTGTGCATGTGGAACCTGATATTGTGTTTTCGGATGATGTCATCGAGGGGCAGCATTTAGATGAGAAATAGGATCAAACAAAGAATTTGGGAGGAATTTATTTACACAGAGAGTGGTGAGAATGTGGAACTGGCTGCAACATGGAGAAGTTGAAGCTGATAGCATTGAAGGGGAGGCTTGATGCATACTGAAGGGAAAAGGGAATAGAGGGATACGGGAGGCAGGGTGGAAAGAGATAATTAGAGTGGGAGGAGAGTCATGTGGAGTATAAACACCGACATAGACCAGTTGGGCTGAATGGCCTGTTTTTGTGCTGTAGATTCCACATAATTTTATGTAAAGTATATTAGAAAAATGAAGCATAGATGGTGTGACTGTTTGAAGTAAAATAGGTTTCTGCTAATGTTTAAGGCTGTTAAAAAAAAGTTTCGTACACTGCTTCTACAGTGGAACTTGTCACCAGTGTCCTTCTCCCTCACCTGGCACTCTTGCAGCTTCTAACTTTATAAACAAATGGCGTCAGGGAGTTGAACTATCAATTTCTGGGAGATTTCGCAGGCAATCAAAGGAGTTTCGCCAAGCAGCTGAGGTGGTCAAATTAAAACCATCAATGTCCGTCGCACAATTGGTAGCACCCTCGCCTCTGAGTCTGAAGGTTGTGAGTTCAAGTCCCACTCCAGAGACTTGAGCACAATGTCAAGGCTGACATTCAGTACTAAGGGAGTGCTGCACTATCGAAGATGCCGTCCTTTAGAAGAGACATTAAACCGAGGCCCCGTCTGCCCTCTCAGGTGAACGTAAAAGATCCCACGGCACTATTTCGAAGAAAAGCAGGGGAGTTCTACCCAATGTCCTGGCCAATATTTATCCCTCAACCAATATCACAAAAACAGATTATATGGTCATTATCACATTGCTATTTACGGGACCTTGCTGTGTGCAAATTGGCTGCTGCATTTCCTACATTACAACAGCGACTACACTTCAAAAGTTAATTTGTACTTTAATGGGAGAACCTGCTCTCAGTGCTGCTCACTGGCAGCTGAGGGACACTTTGCTCATGTTGCCCATTTTGGGTGGGCGGCCGTCCTTCAAGGCAGGATGGGATTGCCACGATTGGGTTTAGTGATCATTTGGGGGCATGTTCAAATCAATCACTGTAGCCAGATTGCACTAAATGTAAGAACAAATGGCAGTGATGGTTTGGAAGTGAGGGTGAGATCGATGGAGCCCCACTCTGGTGCTTCACCCAGGTGACCATTCTTCATGTGTAAGCCCCGCCTATGAGTGTGAGCTGGACTATAGAAATTCTATTGGCCTATTGAAATAGAAATGGTTCCCAGTGCCATCTAAACAACAACATCACTGCAAGTGTTCCCCTCAAGAGGAGGGTACCACTAATACAGCTCAGAAATAAAATGAACTAAATTATAATCTGGTCCTCATCATCTATGATACAAGTAAGATCCTGCAGTGCCCACCGTTCGCGGAAGGCCTCGAACGTACCAGTGAACACCACGTGATCCCTCCCTCGGGTGCACACAAGGCCACGAAACAGAGGCAGGCAGTTCTTGGAGCAACACTGCCCATGGATCCTATGCACCTTGGACCTGTGAACAGCGATTTTGGCCAGGCCCTGGAGCAGACCCACGAGAAGGTCCTCCAACCTGCCTGCACCACCCCCCTACCAACCGGGTGATCAATAGTAATAAGAACAGAAAATGCTGGAAACACTCAGCAAGTCAGGCAGCATCTGTGGAGAAAGAAACAGAGGTAATGTGTCAGGTCGCTGACCTTTCGTCAGAACTGGAAGAAGGGTGGTCAATAGGGTTGCCAACCCTCTAGGATTGTCCTGGAGTCTCCAGGAATCGAAGATTAATCTCCAGGGCACTGCTGTGAGCAACCCCAGGAGAAAAATCATAGGAGTATTAAAATAATTGTGTCTTTTTCATTTTCTTTGAACATTTCTGTTTATTAGTTTTAAAAATTATTGGAATTGGGGGAAAAAAGGCTGTTTGACTGATGGGGCGGTTGGAGGTGGGAAGTCATGTGATGAAATCTCCAGGAATATTCCCAACCAGAGTTGGCAACCCTTTTGGTCAACGGTCAGAAGCGCCTGGAGGGCTGAAGTGCAGCCAAAAACTGAGGAGCGGAAAACAGGGACTGCAACCTCTCCCACTCCAAATAAATATGGAAAAGTTTCCTCAAGGCCACAGAAGGGAGACGTGGCCTGGCTTTCCGTGAAATGGCCCAATATAGTGTTGGAATGAGTGTGTGAGCAGGGATTGCAGCAGCTGTTAACGACAGATGTTCGTTAGAGTGACGCTTGAGGGATGTGCGAGAATGCAGCCTCCCTGCTGGGGGGTGTTGGAGGCTCCCCTCCCCTCCTCTAATCAGAGTACAGGCGCTGTGGTAATGCTGAGAGTGTATGTGGCTGCAGGCTGTGTTTTACGGAAGAGGAGGAGCAGCAGAGGTGGAATCAGAACGCCGAATGCGAGCCTGGGGATCGAACGGCGGCAGTCGCCACCTTCCATTTTTCGTTACAGTTGGTTCGGCCGCCGCCGCCGCGGGTTCCCGTCATGAGCGGGCCACAGAGTAAAAGGGCGAGGCTGGCCGGCCCCGACCCTCATACAGCGGCCGCCCCTCCGCAAGAAGAGCCGAATGATGCACTGGGTCCACCGGAGGAGGAGAAGAGGCGCCAAGGCCGTGTGGGTCTTTGTGCTGAATTCGCTGTTGTGACCGGTACGGACGAAGCCGTAGCTCAGTGTTACCTGGCGGAAAATGACTGGCTCTTAGAAGTAGGTTCACTGAGCAGCAAAAGTTGGTGGCCTTTTAGTGATAACCTCATTCAAGTGCTATAGAGAGGGGAGGGAGGATGGTGGAGGGAGGCGTTGGAGGTGCCACAATGATCTATTTACTGTTTGGAGGAGGAGGAGGAGGGGGAGGATGGTGGATGGTGGAGAGAGGCGTTGGAGGTACCACAATAATCCATTTACTGTTGGGAGGAGAATGGGATGTACCATTTTATTTGTGTACAGGATGTGGGTAATGCTGACAAATCTGACTCTATTGCCCATCACTAGATGTTCACTGTCTTTCGGATGGGACGTTAAACCGAATGCCCTCTCAGGTGGACGTAGGAACAGGAGTGGGCCATTCAGCCCCTCAAGCCTGTTCCGCCATTCAATTAGATCACAGCTGATCTGTATCCTAACTCCACTTACTGGCCGTGGTTCCATATCTCTTAATGCCCTTGGCCAGCAAAAATCTTATCGATCTCAGATTTAAAATTATTAATTGAGCTAGCATTTATTGCTTTTTACGGGAGAGAGCTCCACACTTCTACCACCCTTTGCGTGAAGAAATGTTTCCTATCTTCTCTCCTGAATGGCTTGGCTCTGATTTTAAGGTTATGTTCCCTTGACCTAGACTCCCCCACTGGTGGAAAAAGTTTCTTTCTATGTACCCTATCAATTTCTTACAAACCTCAATCAAATCACCCCTTAAACTTCTATATTCCAGGGAATACAAGCCTAATTTATGTAATCTCTCTTCATAATCTAACCCTTGGAGCCCTGGTAACATTCTGGTGAATCTGCGCTGCACTCCTTCAAGGCCAATATATCCTTTTCTAAGGTGCGGTACCCAGAACTGTGCACAGTACTCCAGATATGGTCTAACCAGGGCTTTGTATAGCTGTGGCAAAACTTCCTCCCCTTTATATTCGAGCCCTCTAGTTATAAAAGCTGACGTTCCAATAGCCTTTTTGATTTTTTTTTTGTACGTGGATTCCCAATCTCTTTGGACTTCCACTGTTCCTAGCTTTTCAACATTTAAAAAATACTCAGATTTATCCTTTTTTGGTCCAAAATGGATGATTTTGCATTTACCTGTGTTTAAATCCATCTGCCTCAGTTTTGCCCACTCACTTAATTTATCGATGTCTCTTTGTAATTTTATGCTCCCGTCTATACTACTTACTATACCACCAATCTTTGTGTCATCGGCAAAGTTCGATATATGGCCCTCTATTGTGTTATCTAAGTCATTAATATAGTGAATAGGTGGGGCGAGAGTGACTGCCCTTGACATCAAGGAAGCATTTGACCGAGTGTGGCACCAGGAGCCCTAGTAAATTGAAGTCAATGGGAATCAGGGGAAAGCTCTCCAGTGGCTGGAGTCATACCTAGCACAAAGGAAGATGGTAGTGGTTGTTGGAGGCCAATCATCTTAGCCTCAGGATATCGCTGCAGGAGTTCCTCAGGGCAGTGTCCTAGGCACAACCATCTTCAGCTGCTTCATCAGTGATCTTCCCTCCATCATAAGGTCAGAAGTGGAGATGTTTGCTGATGACTGCATAGTGTTTAGTTCCATTGCAACCCCCTCAGATAATGAAACAATCTGTACCCACATGCAGCAAGACCTGGACAACATCCAGGCTTGGGCTGATAAGTGGCAAGTAACATTTGTGCCAGACAAGTGCCAGGCAATGACATCTCCAACAAGAGAGAGCCTAACCACCTCCCCGTGGCATTCAACGGCATTACCATTGCTGAATCCCCCATCAACATCCTGGGGGTCACCATTGACCAGAAACTTAACTGGACCAGCCACATAAATACTGTGGCTACAAGAGTAGGTCAGAGGTTGGGTGTTCTGCGGTGAGTGACTCACCTCCTGATTCCCCAAAGCCTTTTTACCATCTACAAGGCACAAGTCAGGAGTGTGATGGAATACTCTCCACTTGCCTGGATGAGTGCAGCTCCAACAACACTCAAGAAGCTCGACACCATCCAGGACAAAGCAGCGCATTTGATTGGCACCCCATCCATGACCATAAACATTCACTCCCTCCACTACCGGCGCTCCGTGGCTGCAGTGTGTACTGTCCAAAGGATACACTGCAGTAACTTGCCAAGGCTTCTTCGACAGCACCTCCCAAACCCGCAACTTCTACCACCTAGAAGGACAAGGGCAGCAGGTGCATGGGAACAACACCACCTGCACGTTCCCCTCCAAGTCACACACCATCCCGACTTGAAAATATATCGCCATTCCTTCATCGTCGCTGGGTCAAAATCTTGGAACTCGCTACCTAACAGCACTGTGGGAGAACCTTCACCACATGGACTGCAGCAGATCAAGAAGGGGCTCACCACCACCTTCTCGAGGGCAATTAGGGATGGGCAATAAATGCCGGCCCTGCCAGCGACGTCCACATCTCACGAATGAATAAAAAAAGTTGAGGCCCCAGCACAGATCCTTGTGGGACACCACTAGTTACTTCCAATTCGAATACATACCCATTATCCCTCCACATCTAGCACCTAACCAAACTCCTGACCAGGTCGACAATTTGCCTTCAATTCCATGAGCTTTAATACTAGCTAACAGTCTCTTATATGGAACCTTATTGAATGCCTTTTGGAAGTCCACATAAACTACCTCCACTGACATTCTCCTGTCTACTACTTTAGTTACTTCCTCAAAAAATTCAATTAGGTTCGTTAGACATGACCTACACTTTACAAATCCATATTGGCTCTCTCTCATCAGCTCAAAGACATAAAAGATCCTATGGCACTATTTCAAAAAAGAGCAGGGGAGTTCTCCCCATTGTCCTGACCAGTGTTTATCTCTCAACCAACATCATTAAGGCAGATTATTTGGCCGTTCATCTTATTGCTCGCTTGCGGGAGTTTGCTGTGCGCAAGCTGGCTGCCGCATTTCCCTACGTTACAACAGTGACGACACATCAAAAGTGCTCCATTGGTTGTAAAGCGTTTTGGGACGTCCTGAGATCGTGAGGTGATTGAACCTGGCGTTGGGTAGGGGAGGGTCGCACTTGGCATTGGGTAGGGGAGGGTCACACTTGGCATTGGGTAGGGGAGGGTCGCACTTGGCATTGGGTAGGGGAGGGTCGCACTTGGCATTGGGTAGGGGAGGGGTCGCACTTGGCATTGGGTAGGGGAGGGTCGCACTTGGCATTGGGTAGGGGAGGGTCGCACTTAGCTGGTAAAGAGCTTTGTGCAGTTGCCCAGCTCCAGATTGGCTCCTAAAGTGCCGCTTTCACTGGAGTGGACAGACCTGTTATGGGATACGCACAAACCCTCCCTATAAAAACTTAGACTAGCTAAGAAGGAAGGCAGAAATTCAAAATTTTCCATTTCTATGAAGTCAGAAAATGATGCATATTTTTTATAATATTGTCACAAAGATAAATGGCGACAGAGCTGGGAGAGTATTTTATATGAAAAGTGCTCAGACGGCACTTTCCTTCCCCTTCTAAATCTTTAAAAATAAATATATATACTTTTTTCTCCATCAATTATTTGTCCTGATGCAACATCTCAGAAGCCAATACATCAGTTCAGCAGCTTGGACTAGAGCAGGAACACTAATGAACCACCTCAAAAAACCCACTTTGTAGATATCTTGGGAAAAGGTGGACAGTGCCATTTGAGGGAGATCTGTACTGCGATTCAGTGTTGCATTGGTATTTGACATCAGCAGAGTGCTATCTACATTACAACAGTGACTACACTTCAAAAATACTTCATTGGCTGTAAAGTGCTTTGGGATGTCTTGAGGGTCGTGAAAGGTGCTATATAAATGCAAGTCTATACCTGGACATTTCTCATATTGCCTTACTGTTTCAGTCCACAGCCAAAGAGGTTTTAAAAGTGGCAGATTATACCTCAGACACAGTACTCTAAAGCCATGCTTAAAGTTTCTCCATATTTATACTACAGCACTATTGCTGTAGGAGA